>NC_083761.1:3557253-3612253 GCF_963514075.1 Conger conger
CACACACACACACCCACACCCTTGGTCTACTTGTGCAGAGGAGCGTTGCGTGAGCGTCAGGAAAGATTAGGAAAAGCAGCTTTTTGCTAAACCGTAATCATCTCTGTCAGCTCCTGAGATCATTAGCACCTTCGCTGCCTCCTGCATTCCACAATGCTACTAAATTAATCACAGAAATTAATTAATCGCATCATATCTAAAGTAATTACGCACCAAGAAATGTAAATGCCAACACGTTTCCTTCCTGAGTTGTGTTTTCAGTTCTGGGCCCTTTCTCAGCGTGGCAGTGTTTCCACGCTGTGTGCTATGGTGGAGTACTGGCGTGGCGGTTTGCAGAAATACAGTTGGTAAGGTATTATATTCAGCCATTCAGCCATTAGGCTGGTACGGGTTGAGGAAAATAATAAGTCGGACTTCACGCCCATGCGTTTCCTGTTGAATGTTTCCTGACCTTCGACCCCTGATTTCCCCAGTGTTTTTAGCAAACCGCTACATCCCTCTGAGCAGAGAGTTATTAGGAGCTGAATCTCACCATTAAAGTGAAGTTTTCTCCTGTGTTTTTTTAAATTATTTTTTTTATTCTTTCCTGTTCTCTATGCTTATTATTCTTATTTCTTATTTCTCCTTCCCCCCCCCCACCTTTTTTTTTTTTTTTTTTTTTCTTGCCCAAGGTGCACTAAGCAAAATTTCCATAAAAATAAAGCATCATTTCCAAAGTTCATCCTATTATGAGGATTTCACAGCTGTGGTTCAGCTCGACTGAAATCTTTTCTAAGGTCACTGGAACAATGTGCGCCAGAACTAGAATATACTAATCTGGCCTTAGTGACAGAAGTGCTTTTTATTTATGCCCGTCTTTTTCTTCAGCGACTGGTGTAGACCTGGTCACCAGCTAAGGGGATGTATCTGCCCAATCAGGGACCGGTTTAGACCTGGGTCACCAGCTAAGGGGTTGCATCTCTGGCCAATCAGGGACTGGTTTAGACCTGGGTCACCAGCTAAGGGGATGTATCTGCCCAATCAGGGACCGGTTTAGACCTGGTCACCAGCTCAGGGGTTGCATCTCTGGCCAATCAGGGACTGGTTTAGACCTGGGTCACCAGCTAAGGGGATGTATCTGCCCAATCAGGGACCGGTTTAGACCTGGGTCACCAGCTAAGGGGTTGCATCTCTGGCCAATCAGGGACTGGTTTAGACCTGGGTCACCAGCTAAGGGGATGTATCTGCCCAATCAGGGACCGGTTTAGACCTGGTCACCAGCTCAGGGGTTGCATCTCTGGCCAATCAGGAACTGGTTTAGACCTGGGTCACCAGCTAAGGCAGGGGTGTCAAACTCCAGTCCTGGAGGGCCGCAGTGTCTGCTGGTGTTTGTGGTTTCCTTTCAATCAGCAGCCGATTAAGGCCTTGAGAACGAGGTGTGTGGACTCCTTAGCCAATGAGAGACTCTGAAATGTATCGCTCGTGCTGACTAAAACCCAGCAGACACTGCGGCCCTCCAGGACTGGAGTTTGACACCCCCGAGCTAAGGGGTTGTATCTCTGGCCAATCAGTGACCTTAATCAATTGATTATCTCCTGCGGTGGAAAATATAAGCAAGCGCTTCTCTGTCTTTGTGCCAGGTTCGAGCATCTACGCTCCAGACTGTTCATTATCAGGAGAAACCGGGGAAAGCTTAGCTGCCCACTCTTAAGGGGCGTACCTGTTACCCGGGCTGTGTTCTCGTGCCATGGAGGACAGATGGAGGCGTTTCATAGCATTTGCCAAATCTTTTTATATTTTGCTGTGGCTGGACTACAGATGCACAGTGACACGTGGTTAATAAATAAATGTCCAAGCAAATGTTCTGACTTGTTCTCCCCAGAAAGGCTCGGGTTGTGTCTGCATAAAGCGCTCTTGTCAGCCCGCCGGTCGAGCCGGCCGGATATTACAGGTGACGCACCTGCCTTGAGAGATCCCCCCCGTTCTTTTCTTCGTGACTCCTTTATTATTTCCGAGCGCTCTTTGAGAATACAGACTTCACGATTCCCGGTCCGAAATTGGTCTCTGGTTTGAAACGGTGCGTTTTTCGCGGCGTTTAATTCTGCACGAGCGAAAGTGCGCGGCCCTCTTGTGTGCCGACCAGAACGGCTCTGTTCTTCGTGTTCGGAGCGCCGCTCATAAACCGCTACGTGGAGACGGTGAAGTTTTATGGCCCGTGAGAAACGGTCTCCTCGTGGCCGTCTCGAGGCAGGGAGAGGTGGTTGTGCTTGATGAAGTGTCACCCGTGTTTTAAGACCCGTCGTAGGAATGAGGAAATTGAATGAAATGATTGTAGCTAATTAAACAAACAGTGTGTTCGGCACTGGCGAAGCGTCGGGGCTGCCCGTCTCACGTGAGAAAGGCTACGAGGTCCTGGAGTACATCTGGGCGGCCTGTAGCGTCGTGGTTAAGGTACACGACTCATAATAGGAGGAGCGTCAAGCAGGGATCATCAAATCTGCCGCTCAAATCTGAATCCAGCCCTGGTTTTCTTTCCTCCCCGGTAATTTACCTGAACAATTAGTGCTACTGTATTGATTGGCCAGACTGTCTTCACACCTGACTCCCAGGTAAAGGGAGGGTGAACACACCTGACTCCCAGGTAAAGGGAGGGTGAACACACCTGACTCCCAGGTAAAGGGAGGGTGAACACACCTGACTACCAGGTAAAGGGAGGGTGAACACACCTGACTCCCAGGTAAAGGGAGGGTGAACACACCTGACTCCCAGGTAACGGGAGGGTGGACACACCTGACTCCCAGGTAAAGGGAGGGTGGTCACACCTGACTCCCAGGTAAAGGGAGGGTGGTCACACCTGACTCCCAGGTAAAGGGAGGGTGAACTCACCTGACTACCAGGTAAAGGGAGGGTGGTCACACCTGACTCCCAGGTAAAGGGAGGGTGGACACACCTGACTCCCAGGTAAAGAGAGGGTGGACACACCTGACTACCAGGTAAAGGGAGGGTGAGCACACCTGACTCCCAGGTAAAGGGAGGGTGAACACACCTGACTCCCAGGTAAAGGGAGGGTGGACACACTTGACTCCCAAGTAAAGGGAGGGTGAACACACCTGACTCCCAGGTAAAGGGAGGGTGAACACACCTGACTCCCAGGTAAAGGGAGGGTGAACACACCTGACTCCCAGGTAAAGGGAGGGTGGACACACCTGACTACCAGGTAAAGGGAGGGTGGACACACCTGACTACCAGGTAAAGGGAGGGTGGACACACCTGACTACCAGGTAAAGGGAGGGTGAACACACCTGACTCCCAGGTAAAGGGAGGGTGGAAAAGCAGCTGTTCTCGGCCCCAGAGGACCGTGAGATGAGGATTCCGGGTGTGGAGTATAACAGTGGTAACTCAAACAGTGGGAACCCCAAGTCACTCTCTCACACAGAAGTGGTGGTGGTGCGTCAGGCTTGCAGCCGTCCTCTCGCTACGGAAGTGGGCCAAACGGCGGGTAACGGTGCGGTTCCTGAAACGCTGATCTCTCTCGGCCGTTTCAGTCTTCAGTTTGCTGAACGTGGGGAAAACCGTGACTGTCCCTGATGGTAGGCTCGTGGATATTCTCCAAAACTGGATGTGTGAATATTTATGACCGCTGAATTCTAAACACCAGAAGCTTTTTTTTTATTAAATTATTTTTTCTTACATTTGATGTTACACCCTGCTATCGCCAGTCGCCTCACTCTGAAATTGGATTATTTTTCTCACTCGATCCTGCCAAGTCTTCGACCGCGACCACGGTTCTGAGTGGTCAAACATTTGGGGACGGGCCCTTGCCTCTTGGCGCGGGGTTTGGTCTCACGCGTTTGTCTGCTGTGTGTTTTTCCCCCCACAGAGGTACCTGAGGAAATTATTTTGGCTGATGCTGGAATCTACCAACTCCCCTCTCCACGAGGAGAAGATGGGCCTCCGGCTCTCCAAACATGCTGTCTGCGAGCTCTCCCCCTTCTTCAGGAAGGGCGTCTTCGACTACAGCAGCCACGGGACCGGCTGAGCTCCGGACCGGTCGGGACTGGTCGGGAGTACTACCAAAAAAAGAGACTTGTGCCTTTTCTGTGGCAGTGATGAACTTGAATGTAGCACACAGCGCTAGGCCTGCCTGCCTGCCTCCCTGCGCTCTGAACACAAATAACCCCCACACCCGCAACCGTGCTCACTCAACCTCACACACGCATGACGTACACACACCTCTCTCTCTCTTAGACACGGGTCGATGACACAGGCCGTTACATAACGCAGAAAAGCCCCTCACTCTCACTCTCACTCTCACTCACTCACTCACTCACTCACACTTACACACACACACACACACACACACACACACACACACACACACACTCACTCACTCACTCACACTCACTCTCTCTCTCTCACTCTCTCACACACACTCACTCACACTCACTAACTCTCTCACACACTCACTCACACTCTCACTCTCTCACTCTCACTCTCACTCTCACTCTCACTCTCACTCTCACTCTCACTCTCACTCTCACTCTCACTCTCACTCTCACTCTCACTCTCACTCTCACTCTCACTCACACACTCACACACACACACTCTCACACTCACACTCACACTCACACTAAAAAGAACAGAAAGGCACCGTTAGCGACTCCGCTCACTCCCGGCTGTTTTACTCCACCGCTCCGCCAGTCTCAGTGACGCCTGGTCTCAGGCCGGCCAATCAGACGGCAGAGTGACCGTGCCTCTGTGCCGGGCGCGGTGCTCTCGAGAGCCTGCGCCCGCGGCGTTCCTGATGCGTTCCTCCCCCCCTCCGTCCTAAACTCGCCGTGACCCTGCAGAACGGTGGATTGTAACAGCGTTCGGCTGCATTTCTAATGCGCTTCAGTTCCCTGTATATCCTCCCCCTCTCCCCCTCTCTCCCCTCGCTCTCCCTCTCCTCCCTTCTGTAATGCTCTCACCTGTTACTACGGCAACTGACCCTCCAATCCAGTAGAGCCCCCCCCCTTTCCCCACCGGCTGGTAAAAGCAGAGAAAGTGTACGCTCCTCCGATCAGTTCCCACAGTATCATTTTAACCATCGCCACCCCCGCGCCTTAGAAAAACGGTAATGGTCCGATACTAATAACTGACACTAATTTCGCTTTCAGTGGAAAAACAGTACAGCAATAAGGCGTTGCGGCGGGGAAAGGGTTCTCCTTCGGCTAACGATGCCACACAAAGGACCCCTGCCCACCGCGTTCACTGAGCTGCCTCTCGTACATCAAGGGCTTCACAACCAAACGGGACACCAGCGCGTCCGGGTGCCTGCCCCGGCTAACAATAAGTAATAATAGTCATTCGTTATGCAGCGGACTCTAAATATTGAAAGCAACTCGCAGCTATTCCAAGTAGGCAGGGGACAACCCCCCCGCGGAGCAATGCGGGGTTAAGGACCTCGCTCAAGGGCCCAACAGGTGCGCTGATCTCATTGTGGCTACACCGGGGATTGAACCACCAACCTTCCGGGTCCCAGTCCTGTATTTTAGCCACTAGGCTACAGGCTTCTCAGAATAAGTGTGGCAGTACAGTGCTGAACATGAGCGATGGCACCCACACTTTTTCAAAGGATCATAGCCTTTTTTTTGGGCCTTGGTTGTGGCTCAGTGAAATGGCCCCCATCTGTTAATTTAGAACGGGACATTTAGCTATGCTTGAAGTTTCACTCTGTCAGGTATCTAATGTCTTTGTCATACCTGATCTTTTACTGCGATATAGACTCCTCTGTTAGGGAGAAACCGAGGATGTCACCTTCGCAATGGGATTATTACGCAGCAGATATGATCTGCATCCAATGTTGATCAATCGCTCATCAGAACACAAACAAGATGGCAGTCTTTATTCCTGTATTCAAAAAATGTAATTAAAAAACGGTCGAAAGGAATCTCTTCACAGCCGAATCGTCGGTGTTTTGTGGACAGGTCACGATCCGGGCTTGTTATGCACAAGGGTAACAACCTTCTACACTCCCTTTTTTCTCACAGATTCCTCCATTTCTTTCATCCTTGTGAGGTATCTTTTGTAAACCAAGATCCACATATTTGTTTTTTCCACCTTAGTATACTGATACACTTCACGCACTTGTAGTGCGTTACTTAATTAATGTTCAACCCACTACCCTACACTACCCTACCCTACACTACCCTACCCTACCCTACGCTACCCTACACTACCCTACACTACCCATGAACCCGGGCGTTAGAGCTTCACCTTGTGTTCTGAGCTGAAGGAACAGCAGTCGCTGCCTGGTGCCCAGCTGCCGTTCCTCCCTTTCGATAAATAACGGAGTAAAGTGAGCGTTCCAGGTGTGGACGGAGGGGACCATACATATTCATGCCATCATCCACAGATGCGCGGATCAAGGGGCGACTGCGGGAATTATGAATTTATTAGTGTCCGATTTTTAATTGGCGGACGTTGAGGGAGCCCCCCCCCCCCCCCCCCCCCATCCCGCCGTTACTCACCTCGTGCAGCTGCTGCGGGGGTGTGGGCGGCACGGAGCGCGCTCAGGACCACAGAAGAAGAAGCGCTGAGGAGGACCGGCTGTCTCCCCACTCTTCACCCATTCTGCCCCATTTAATTAGTATTTTTAAATGACTGTCCGGTTACATGTCAGCTCATTTCCGGAAGTGAAAATGTATCCCTACACATACACACAATACACACATACACACACACACGCACTCTGCATGTGTACATTTCCTACGATCTCAGTCATTTCAGTTGAAGTAGGCTGTGGCTGTGGCTACCACAGAAAATAGCCGTGCTGTCCCGCTCACGGACGAAAACGCTAAAATTTGTAATGCAGTGTCATCATGCGGTCGTGATGAAATGAGTGACAGGCACATTTCTCAGACCCACGCTGGTATGTGTGGCTCCTGCACTTCAGAGTAAAAAAAAAAAAAAAAAAAAGATTTGGATTCTCTCCTGGTCTTAGTGTTCAGTAACCTCTGCTCTACATTGTGCAGTTTTACAGCAGGAATTCTGTCGGAGATATGGAGTGACTCCGTACTTGGTTCACTCTGGGAATGTTGAATCTGCATCATGTTTTTAAATGTTCTCTGGGTCAAATCCCCGTACTGCAATTTAGGCTGCGGTGGTGAGGGTCTATCTTTCAGGAAGGAGAGCGGGAGGCCTCTCTCTCAGCTTCCATGTTTAGCTTTAGCCGGCCTTAGATTTCATCCTCAGGCACCGGTGTGTGTGTGAAAGTGTGTGTACATATCTGAACACACTCCACGGCCTTTCTGGCATCAAACCGTGCGTGTGAAATGTCCCCAGTGGTAAAGTGTGTGTGCGTGCGTGCGCGTGTGCGTGCAAACCCCACTGCAGATGGTTATGCCCACGCCATGTTTCCTCTTGAGATGGGAGAAGCGGTTCTTCCGCTACAAGCAGCCAGGAGAGTTTGCCTATCGCGTGTAGCTAGTTGTTTCTGAAGTCTTCCACCAAAACTTTAAACACTAATAGCCACTAACAACTTCCCATGATGTAAATCTGTGCATTATGGGGTTTTTTTTTTCTTCTTTTTTTTTTTAACATGCTTTGAAAGTCTTTCTAAATAAATGCCATCTATTTAATGAATCATTTAAATGAAAATGTCAACTGTGTCTCAGCATAATGGAATGCATACTTGCCTTCATCAGGAGAATTTGTGGCACATGCCTTCTGGTTAACTTGACATTATTACCTTTGTAACAACCGACGTTTATCGCTGTCAGGGCAAATTAAACGCTTCAGCTTTAAGCCTTATAATACGTGTATATATTCAATGTGTATATAGGCTCTGTACATGTACCCAGTTTTAGGTATCGCTTGTATTTACACAGAATAACTGAGGAATTAAGGAATATCATTCGAGGCTTGTATTTTGGAGCTTGTCAACTTTTATTTTTTATTTTATGTTGTTTTATGTGAAATGAAGCCCCAAACTTCTTGTGTGATGTTTACTCACGTTTGTTCATGAGCTACTTCCACCATTTTGGATTATGCCGCCATAAGAAAGGACAATTGCTTACAAAATGTCTGACTATGAGGAAGAGGGGAATTGACGTGATTTTTCTTTGCCTTTTTCATTTTTTTAGCGTTTCTGTTTGTCATTGTTAACTCGTGTACAGCCGAATAAATTGCCAATTGGCGTAGATTTCAGAATGAATTGGTGAATTTTGGTGCTTTTTGAATATTTATATGATATTTATAGTTATATAATTTGTGTGATTGGGGGTGATTTACATTAACATTAAGTATTTGTACTATATCTGTTTATAATCAGTCTCTAAGCTGAATTTAATCGTTCATTTTGAAGTAATACTCTTCAGCCGCCATGTTAAAGTTGGCCTTTTCTCTATGTAAGAGGGTTATTATTGTTATTATTATTATTATTATTATTGCTGTTATTATGAATACGCACCCCTTCATATTTGTTTAATTACCATCGGCAGGCATTAGAATAGTTCTTAACCCTTGTTGCAATATTGGTTTTCCCACTTGCTAAAGCGGGCCCCGTTCGCGTGGCATTTTTTACCAGCTTTATTTGTTGTGGCGGGGTTTGCAGCACAGGTGACGGGGTGAGAACCTCCGGTTGTTGGGCAGGGAATCGGAACGACGACGCCGTGGACACGAGAGGCTGGTGTTTGAATACCGCCGGGGGAAAAACGGAACGGCAGCACGAGGGGGCGGCGTTGGCTCAGGAGGTAAGAGCGGCTGTCTGGAAGTCAGAGGCTTGTGGGATGGAGTCCCCCCTGGGTGTGTCTTGGTGTCCCAGATGTGTGTGTGAATGAATGGTAGAATGAGAATGAGAAGCGTCAGTTGTACAGCTCTTTGAATAAAGGCTCTATATAAATGCAGACCGTTTACCATTTTCCACTAGATTATGGTATGAACCTTGCCCCAAACTGTGAGGCGTGTCTGTGTGGGTATGCTGTGTCGGTGGGTGTGTGATTGCATGCGTGTCTGTCTCTGTGTGTGCCTGACCGTTTCGGTGTGTACGTCTGTGCCTGTGTTGGGGGCGCGAGTGTGTGTATGTGTCTGACCGTATTGTTGTGTGGGTGTGGGTGTGTACCTCTGAATGGGTGGGTGGGTGGGTGGATGAGGGAAGCAAGCACTGACCCCAAACCAAAAAGCGGTATTTTTTTTTAAATGTCAGCTCCAACTCCCTGCATATCGTCCGTGCTCTCCAGCAGGGTGTCAGAGAGCTGGTGCAGCTTCCCTCTGTGAGAGCAGTCATGCGTTTCCCCACAGCTTCCAGTCTCTACACCCGTGTGGTTTTCATATCCATTTTTACAAAACCGTGGAATGCGTTTCAAAATGATAGTGATACTTGTACTACTACTACTACTGCTGCTAATACTACTACTACTGCTGCTGCTGCTACTACTACTACTACTGCTGCTGCTACTACTGCTGCTGCTACTACTACTACTACTACTGCTACTGCTACTACTACTGCTACTACTACTGCTGCTGCTAATACTACTGCTACTGCTACTAGTACTACTACTACTACTACTTCTGCTACGCTGAGTCTAAAGTGGTGATTTAATGGATTTATACACTGGGAGTGTGTGTAGTCCCAAGTATGCATCCCAAGTTATAAAAACCATCTGACAATTTTATGTTGAAAGCATCACTTAATTCCAATGGAAACCTGAGAAGCTTCATGCGATTAAAAATAATTTTGTATGAGATATGGCCGTTCAGCTACACTTTCAACATTTTTTTTGTTTCTCCTTTGAGATTTTAAATTATATCCCATGTGGCAGCCATATCTTTCAAATCTCTTCACTCCGGATCCCTCTCTCTGACAGTCGCCCGCCCCATCCACCCAACATATTAAACACCAGTTGATGTAACCGTAGATGAGGTTTGTTCATTTGCATATTATATGTGAAATTGACTCTCTGTTGCCACTCAAAGCGTCAGTGATAAATGTGAAATAATGCCCATTCATTTTGTGCTCAGTCCTTTAATTACAGGCTCTCTTTGTAGGACATAAACATTGATTTTATTTGGTTCTATGTTGCTTAACGGCATGTCAACAGGGGGAAAGGAAAACGCTTCAATTGAACAGACGTCAGAAGTTTTATTTTCACATAAACCGAATCGGTTTTGATGGGTCACGCATACTAGAATTCCAGGAAGCCTTTTAAATGTTAACAAAAACGGCCAGTGCGTACGTCTTTATAATACAACTAGGCGTTTGAATTTTAGTGTTGCACTCGTAGTGGCGATATTAATGCAAATCACCATTAGACATGTTGACTGAAACGTGGGCGATAGCGGATTAAGCTGATTTTTATTTCTGTCTTCATCAAACGTCCTCTGCGGACACTTGAATGTTCGCCTTCGGAGCCGTTAACGAGTTTATCGGTTGGCTTCAGGACAATGCCCCGCCGTACTCTCCTGCTCTTAATCTTCCTTTCTTTGATATGTTTGCGTTTTGTAAATGAGAGATTAAATTCCAAGTAAGCCTCTGAATCTGAAAGCCAATTTTCTTCACTGCCTTCAATGGCTCGGCGCTCCCTTTGAACACACACAGAGTAATGAACGGCATCAAATTTCATCCCAATTAATGTGTTTATCGCGGCTTAGTTCACCTATAGTGTCTCTCTGCTGGTGTGAGATGATTAATTTTTATGGAAAGCAAACGCAGTACATCAGTGAATAGATTAGCCGGGTGCCGTGCTTTAAAGCTCAGAAGCGGGAATTAATTTCTCCTATTTGTTTGCCTTGTCAAAACAGCCTCGTGGAGTGGGTCAGCCGTCGAAATGCTCCGGGAGTGGTGGAACGGTCCTGGTGTTCGAGGACGATTCTGTCACAACATAAATTATGCAGCAGATCTTGCTTTTGCTGTAGCATGTGCTCAACATTTAAGTATTTGTCAAAAAAAAGTTCCTAAAAAGGAATGTCAAACTGTCCCTTGCCCAAACCGTTGCAGAAATACAGCCTCACTAAACTTTGTGGCAGCTGTCTCCTGACCCTCCTCCTCCTCCTCCTCCTCCTCCTCCTCCTCTCTGGCTTTTTCCCCCAGCAGCCTTCAGATTTGTGATGCTTTGATGTCCAAACCTAAACCTTGCTCTCTCCAGTCTCAGTGCTCTTTACTTATTTGTGAAGCGACTTGCAGTTCATTAGACTAAGCAGGTCCCCCCGGGGAAATGGTTAAGGGCCCAACGGCTGTGTGGATGTTATCATGGCTCCACCAGGGCTTTGAACCAACAACCGTCCGGGTCCCAGCCATGTACCTTAGCCACTACAGGCTACAGGCTGCCCCAACTGTATTTGTCTGTGTTTCTGTCTCTCCGTCTCTCTCTGTCTCTCTCTCTCTCTGTCTGTCTGTCTCTCGCTCCAGTCTCAGTGTACTGTCCATGTCCTGTCCCCCAGTCCTGTATGTGTGGAGACAGAGGCTCCTGTAGGTCCACTCCTCTCTGTGTTTGTGCCCTGCGCTAAAGCAGTCACAGATCCGCTAGAGTCCGACGTGAATCTCTTCCTTACAGATTTCATGGCTTTTAGGCCAGGAAGCCTGGCTTCTTCACTGCCACGTGGGACGTCTCCCCTGTACTGTAGCTTACGCGCACACACACACACACACACACACGCACACCAGGGATTGTGGGCCCCATGAAAATATCTTGGACCCCACCACCCCAGAAGATCCTCTGCTCTTCTATTTCTTGAGGGCCACTGTCAATCATGGCCCTTGGAATTGTCCTGACGGACACAGGCCCTCAAAACTCCGACCCCCCACCCCTACACACGCACACACGTACTCTTTGGTTGCCCTATAAACCTGTTTGACCGGGGGCTCTTCATATGAAGCTCTGCTAGGACTGAATCAACTGAACTTATGATTTATATTTTTTTCTTTCCAACACTGCAATATTTTTTTTTCCAAAGCTGACAGCTAACAGTGATGTATATTTGCTTTGAACCTGCACTTCATCTGTCTGTGGTTGATTTTTTTATTTTTGGTCATAAATTATACTTACCCTTGCAATGTTAACACTGTCCTATGTTAAAATACAGTACCAGAGAAAAGAGTTTCTGTGCAGAGTACTATCATGTGAGAAATCACATTTTAATTTAGCAGCATAGTGAACCACCAGAATATCTCTGAAACCCATTCGCAATGGAGCAAATCATATTCATATCGTTTATGATGAAATAATTATTTAAAAGCAAATAACATTTAATTAAAATATCAAAGTGTGTCCTTGTATTTTGGATTAGGTTTGATGTTTGGATCTATTTAATAATTATTTTATATTTCCATCCATCCATCAAAGCCTGAAAAATGTGTTCATATGAAACGCAGAGGACACAACGGTGAACTTACTGGAACCCAGTATTTAAAATTAAAAAATAAAAATTCAAAACGATGACAGGTACACGTTGTGCTTGACCGTGGCAGAACCTCTCATCTACCATATAGCCGTATATACACGGCTGAATGTTAAGAACTAAAATGAAAAAAAGAAATGTATGAATAAAATTAATGAAGCGGAACATGAGATATATTAGCTCGGAGACGATAATAGACGTGTCGCGCGGACATCCCCAGCTAGCCCCCTCGGCTATAGGTGACTTCCTGCAGATGTTGTGACCGTGTCATCGGCAAATTAGAGCACTCCATTTTGGAATAACATCCCCTTGCTTGTTCTGACAACCTCCCCCCCGTTCCATCCTTCAAGTGTAACCGCGGCGAATTCCTCTCCGATAATTAAACTTGTCAACGCGGCTCGAGAGGAGACTCGTCTCTCCTGACCGTGTCTGACTGGAAATAATTTTATTTTTTTTATTTGAAAATTTCATAATTCTTTCCCCAATTTCGTCTTGTTTCTTTCACTTTATTTTCTGGCTTCATCATTTATTTCTGTCAGCAGTTTATTTTTTTATTTATTTTTTTGAAGCGTTTAAACTGCGATGTTCGTGCGTCCTTCCAATTTCCTTTTTCTACATTAAGTTAATTTAGCCCAGTCCCTTATCCTCAGCCAATCGCCGCGCAGGAGAAAGATCACCTGATTAATATGGGCGATCGTGTCAGATCTGGGTAACAACATTCCATACTCCGTTAAGTGACATTTCATTACTGTCGTTTAGCCGCTTATCCTGAGCAACTTACAACTGACCAACGTGAACGCATTCTGGCACAAAATGGCCGCCTTAGTCTAATCAACTGTATGTCGCTCTGGATAAGAGCGTCTGCCAAATGCCATTAATGTAATGTAATCGTCTATACAGTACTGTGCAGAAGTCTTAGGCACCCAAGACTTTATTAGATATACGTTTTTTTTCTTCTGTGTGTTGGTATAAAATAACTAATTTGAGATTTCCAAGTATTAATTTTCCTAAAGATTTAATTTTACCAAGACATTTTTGTATTTAATTTAAAAAAAGTTAAGCAAGGAAAAAAGTTAATCAGAAGCAAGGAGCCAACCAAAGTCTGCAGGCAAGTTCTCCAACATGCTTGGAATAACCTCCCTGCTGATTGTCTTAGCCAACGCTGTCCTGCAGTTCTATATCTCAGAGAAGTGATGCTGTTTTGACGCCGAAGGGTGGTCAAAGGGTGATTTGATTCAGTTTCTAACTATTCTGCGAAATTACAAAAATGTAAAGTTAAATATATAGTATGTTTATTTTGGACCTTTCATTTAATTATTTTTGAAAGAATCTTAGCTGTACAGAATGTTATACAGGTGCCGAAGACTTTTGCACTTATCTATCTAATGTATCTATCATGGGGGCGACATGGCTCAGGCAGTAAGAGCAGTTGTCTGGCAGTCGGAGGGTTGCCGGTTCGATCCCGGGCTGTGTCGAAGTGTTCCTGAGCAAGACACCTAACCCCTAAATGCTCCTGACGAGCTGGTCAGCGCCTTGCATGGCAGCCAATCGCCATTGGTGTGTGAGTGTGTGTGTGAATGAGAAGCATTAATTGTACAGCGCTTTGGATAAAGGCGCTATATAAATGCCACCCATTTAATAAGTCAGCTTATGAAGAGAGGCATACAAACCATTAAAAGACTCTTAACCTGCATTTCTCTGTTTTTCATACCTTCTCACCCGCTTCTCTGCAAATCAATAGTTGTACTGCGTAGGGCCAAACATGAGGCCAACAGTCTTTAATTCCCGTTTATAAACAAATGAATAAATAATAAGGCATTCTAAGCTAGTCTGTAAGCGGCAGACAACCTTTTTCCACACACCATTTGAAGACGGATGTTGAAGATCACAGTTTTCGGTGATTCATTGCCTCGGCATTTGATTTTGTTTTTGGCCTGGGGATAATGCTCAATTATTTCAGTGAACGAGGAAGCGTGTTTTTAGAACCGGCTGAGACTGCTCTGGCCACATTTCTGTTTGTATCGGGCTGCTCTCTCAGGTCACCTGTACGCCCAGGGCCCTATAACCACCTGCCCTGGTCAGAGAATGTATTTCTTGCCCATTATTTTACTGCTATTGGAACGAACTGAGACTCATTCAAGTTTATTGCTGTTCGTTTCTCCCAGTTTCTATCTCCCTGTTTTTCACAGAGGTTTGATTTTTGTTTTGTATATACTATGGACTGATTACTGCACTGGTGGCATTAGTTTAATAAATACATTCTTCAGATAAGAATTGGAAGAATTCTCTATCACACACACTATCTCACTGTCTCTCTCTCTCTCTCTCTCTCTCTCTCTCTCTCTCTCTCTCTCTCTCTCTCTCTCTCTCTCTCTCTCTCTCTCTCTCTCTCTCTCTCTCTCTCTCTCTCTCTCTCTCTCTCTCTCTCTCTCTCTCTCTCTCTCTCTGATAACTGCCTTGTTGGTTTTGAGTTTGTCAGTACAAAATGATCATTTATCAACCGACAGTTTACTCAAATAACCATGCTGGGATGACACACAGGCATTAGTATTGACAGAGCATTTAAACAGCGATGAAGATGATGTACCAAAAAAAGTCTCCCCCTCTTTCCCTGGCCGTCTCCCAAATAGTTTTATTTAGTTTTATTTATTTAGTTATTTTTTGGTCCTGTGTTTGTGGTGTGTGTGTTGTATCGTTTTGGCCTTTAATTAGGAATTGAATCCTTAGCTGATCTGTGAGCACGGGTATTGTATCTTCCTTGTGTTGTGGTCTCCCCATTCCCCAGAGGAATTGTCTTTCGCTCTCATTAACGTATATCCGCACGTTCGCTGCTCAGCATATGCCTGTGACGCACCGAATGCCTGGCGCACGTGTGGTGTCTCTATAATTACCCTGATTTACTGGAATAGGGTGCGGTACGCACGCCCTGTGGACCCCGTGTGATGATTATGGCGGTGTGTGGGAGAGAGAGATGGGTGGGTTGAAAGGCAGGGGGGCTGGGTTATTTACGACAGTGTGAGGATGGCGGGCTTGGCTGCGAGCTGCGACCCTTGGCCCTCGACGACCGCCGGTCCTCGCGACGAGAGAGATGATTGGCCTGCTGAGCTACGGCGTGGAGCGTGCCCCCGAGCCGGGGGTGGGGGGTGCGGGCACACGCTCCTGCCTGCTGGTTTCTCTGGGCGGGGGGGGAGAGGGACTCTATACGGTTTAACCCCTCCTGGTCCCGGCATCCGTTACGTTACGTTACATGCAGACGCTCTTATCCAGAGCGACGTACAGTTGATTAGACTAAGCAGGAGACGATCCTCCCCTGGAGCAATGCAGGGTTAAGGGCCTTGCTCAAGGGCCCAACGGCTGTGCGGATCTTATTGTGGGATTTGAACCACCGACCTTGCCTGCCCCAGGCCTTTACCTTAACCACCACGCAACAGGCCGCCTGGCATCCATGGGACTCCCATTATAAGTCAAAGAAAGGTTACAGATTTCATATTTTGTAAAATATTTTTGCAGAGTCTTGTGTAGAGTCAGTGGTGTGGGACCGTCTGTGGTACTGTCCGCCCACGCCCTGTTGAACATTCAGGCTCTACGGTGAGAATACTAATGTGCTCTCTCAAGTCTCTGATCTCCCTGCTTCCAGGGCATACATCATTCTGCATATTAACCCCCTAGGACCCAGGAACCCATCTTTGCCCCCGATTGGAGACATGGATAGATATATAGCGCTTTTCTAGAGACTCAAAACAATCTAAGTGCTTACAGCAGGACTGCCCAACCCTGTTCCTGGAGATCTACCGTCCTGTAGGTTTTCACTCCAAACCTAACAAAGCACACCTCATTCAACAGCTAGAGCAGGGCTGCCCAACCCTGTTCCTGGAGATCTACCATCCTGTAGGTTTTCACTCCAAACCTAACAAAGCACACCTCATTCAACAGCTAGAGCAGGGCTGCCCAACCCTGTTCCTGGAGATCTACCGTCCTGTAGGTTTTCACTCCAAACCTAACAAAGCACACCTCATTCAACAGCTAGAGCAGGACTGCCCAACCCTGTTCCTGGAGATCTACCGTCCTGTAGGTTTTCACTCCAACCCTAACACAGCACGCCTCATTCAACAGCAAGAGCAGGGCTGCCCAACCCTGTTCCTGGAGACCTACCGTCCTGTAGGTTTTCACTCCAAACCTAACAAAGCACACCTCATTCAACAGCTAGAGCAGGGCTGCCCAACCCTGTTCCTGGAGATCTACCGTCCTGTAGGTTTTCACTCCAAACCTAACAAAGCACACCTCATTCAACAGCTAGAGCAGGACTGCCCAACCCTGTTCCTGGAGATCTACCGTCCTGTAGGTTTTCACTCCAAACCTAACAAAGCACACCTCATTCAACAGCTAGAGCAGGGCTGCCCAACCCTGTTCCTGGAGATCTACCGTCCTGTAGGTTTTCACTCCAACCCTAACAAAGCACACCTCATTCAACAGCTAGAGCAGGGCTGCCCAACCCTGTTCCTGGAGATCTACCGTCCTGTAGGTTTTCACTCCAACCCTAACAAAGCACACCACATTCAACAGCTAGAGCAGGGCTGCCCAACCCTGTTCCTGGAGATCTACCGTCCTGTAGGTTTTCACTCCAACCCTAACAAAGCACACCTCATTCAACAGCTAGAGCAGGGCTGCCCAACCCTGTTCCTGGAGATCTACCGTCCTGTAGGTTTTCACTCCAACCCTAACAAAGCACACCTCATTCAACAGCTAGAGCAGGGCTGCCCAACCCTGTTCCTGGAGATCTACTGTCCTGTAGGTTTTCACTCCCACTCTAGCACAGCACACCTCATTCAACAGCCAGAGATCCTGGTGAGCTGCTAATTAGTTAGTGAGCCAAATTAAGGTTGCAGTGAAAACCAACAGGATGTTATATCTCCAGGAACAGGGTTGGTGACCACTGGCTTATTGTGATGAGAAGGAAACTCACCTACAATTCATGTTTTAGAAAATATTTTTGTCATGGAAGACGCTCATAATTATGATTATTTTTTCTGCCTGGTCCCAGGAGGATAGCTGTCGCACTGTCACAGACTAATCATGAGTTTTTAATACCCAGCATTCTGGCACAAAATGGCTGCCACTTCATCATTCAGGTCGGTTGCTACACATTGGTGGTGGTTGTGGAGTTTGCACTTCATTGTAATTCCGTATGACGTCTTGTGGAGTTTATTGGATTTTCCTGAGATGTTATTAGGACAGACAAAGATTTCTTGTTTCTCATAGGACATAGCCATTTTCTGGATTTCAGGCACGTTTTGATCAATTAATTGAGCACACTTTTTTTTTTTTATAGTACCATACATGGAGAACTTGTTTCTGTGGGGAGAAATGAATCAAGATAACCAACTGTTTACGATTTGACTATTTTAAATGGTCTTTGTTGCCTAATTGCTCAGTGGAGAGGACGTCTGCATTTAATGTGTGCAACAAACCTGATTAACATCTCTGGGGGGGAAAAAAAAAAAAGAAGAAGAGATTAGTCAACTAATGCTTTGGTTGAATAATCTACTCCAATTACTATGTTAATCATTATAGCCCAAATTATATAAGAGGCGTGGTGGTGCAGTGGGGTAGCATTGTCACCTAACAGCAAGAATGTTCTGGAATCTTTCTGTGTCGACTCCAGTTTCCTCCCACAGTCCAAAGGCATGCAGGCTAGACTAATTGGAGAGTCTAAATTGCCCAAAGGTATGAGTCTGAGTGACTGGTGTTTGTCTGTGTGTGTGTGTGTGTGTGTGTGTGTGTGTGTGTGTGTGTGTATATTTTCAGTTCCCGCTATCACACAACATGCTCAGTGTGTGCACGTACTCCATGCACACGCGCAATAGTTGCGGAATGTAAAATCTGATGTAAAAACGCAGCGAATGAAAGATGACTTTGGGTCGAATGAAATGAGAAGTTAACCGCGCGTGACAGGAGGGTCGGAGAATGCAGATAAATTCACTGGTCACTCAGACATAATGTCTTCGGTCCGAGGATATTCGAATGACAGCTGCGCATTATTAATATGCTCCGGAAATGAATGGTTTTATTTACAAAAAAATAAAATGAAAAATCATCTGTTTGCCGGAAATCGCTCCATTTTCTTTATGAATTTTCTTTATAACATTTATTTGTATTCATATTGTGCAGTTGTTTTATTTGTTTGTTTATTTTTTTTTGTGTATAGGCAGGGTTGTGAGTCTGAATAACACGCGTAATTACAGTGGTTGATCGAGGATGTGATTCTACATTTCTTTACAGGACATAATCAGATGCAGGAACCTTTCGCGTGGCGTTATTGAAAGGCAGGGGGGAGTGGGTTTTTTTTTTCCCATCCGGCTGGGCCGGGGGTGGTAGTGATGACTCATCGCACGCTTTGGATTCACGGTATGCTTCACACGCAATTCAGAATAAATGATAGCCTGGTCACTGAGGTTCCACACGCACCAACCGCAGTCCTACTCGGAGTGTCTTCCCGTTCCACGTCGGCCATTTTGAGAGCGCCCGGGGACTGCCTCCAGGCACGGCTTGTGATGTGATGTGCAGTCGGCAGCCGCGTCTGCTGATTTCAGTGGCCTGGTTTCTCCTGTCAGCACGTAGGTGCTCTTTCTCTTCTCTTTCCCTGAAACCTGCTGTGCACTTTCTTTGACCTTTTCCTTCAGGGATATTCGGGCGGTCGCTGGTTTGTTCAGCTTGGCGCCTGACCTGTCTCGGCTCGTGTCCACCCCACAGGGCCTGAGAGCAGCCCCACACATCTGAGCCCCCCCCCACCTGTCGCCTTGGGACCGCTAGACCCCCCCACCCACCCCCCCTTGGCAAAGATCCGCCGTCAGCCAGGATTCCAAACGTCGGGAAGTTTCACGGTCGGCCAAGCCACAACCGAATAGGACGCGTGTCAAAAACTATTCCTGGAGACCTACCGTCTTGTAGGTTTCCATTTCAACCTGGAATTGGCCAGATTCTACTCATTTACAGTTCAGTGAGATCTCTAGCTGTTGAATGAGGTGTGCTATAGGGTTAGGGTTGGAGTGAAAACCTACTGGACGGTAGGATCACCAGGAACAGGGTTGGGCAGCCCTGTTCTAGAATGATCTATTCTTATGTCAGATGTATTCTTTGTTGTACACACACAAAGGAAGTCATCAAGGTGGTTAGGCTTAGGGTGTTTATTTGTTATTGTTTTAATATGAACCATTATTATCCAGGCCGTCAAATAGTTTTGCAAAAGGAACCAACTTTTTTTGTATTATAATTTACGTAAGAACGTGGCGTTGAACACCCCTTTGCCCCACCACTGCAGATGGATGCATTTACATTACATTACGGTTATTTAGGTGACACTTTTATCCAAAGCGACTTACAGTTGATTAGACTAAGCAGGGGAAAATCCCCCCTGGGGCGATGTGGGGTTAAGGGCCTTGCTCAAGGGCTCAACAGCTGTGCGGCTACACTGGGGCTTGAACCACCGACCTCCCGGGGCCCAGTCAGGCACCTTAGCTACGAAGCTACAGGCTGCTGCTGTCGGCTGGAGGCTAGCGCTGAGATCTGCGCGGGGGCGGTCCGAATGCCTCAGACTGATGTTCACTAAACGGCTCAGCCGAGCATCACCACTCAGTGGTGGACAATTTCATATTTTTTCCCATTCTGCTAGACGTCTGTCAGGCGCTGAATCCGTAACCGCCGGGTCGGTCCGACGCGGAGAAAAACCTCACGATGCGACGCAAAGTCTTTGCGGAATCCACACAAAGTCCAGAGGCGACGGCCACGTCTTTAGCGGTATGCTAGTCTGGGTCGCCTCGCTGAATACGCCCTTTAGCTGCGTTGCTGAATGTGGTTAGCACACTGATTACTCACCCAGTAAATGACTGTGGAGGTGGGGGCACAGAAGCTACGTCTTGCTGAACGCGCTGTACACCGGGAGAGAGTGATCGCACCTTGCCCTGTTTATTGTGGGACTTTGAAAAGCTGCAAACTGTGGCCTCTCTTTGATCACTTCCTCCCGGGCGGACGGATCTTCACCTTTTATCAAATCCGACCGTTTGAGCGCCATTAGCATAGCCGCGCGCGTGATTAACGGAGGCTCCGCACAAAGAAACAAACTATTAATTATAATCTGGAGCTAATAAAGAGCGGGAGATTAAGAGGCGGTGGGTCGGCCCCGCTGTACGTTCCGGGCCGTTCCTTCCCCCTCAGCTCCTCAGACGCTCCTCAGACCTTGAAGAAGATGGACTCGCTCATCAGCTCAGAGAGCTTCCGTCCCGGAAAAAGAGCCGTTCTTCCTTCCCAGTTCTCCCCGCACTCACGCTCGGTCCCTCTCCATCCCACGGACGACGCGTTCGGGGCCCTGACCTCGATACCACCGGCCCTAACCTGGCCCCTGCCGCGACCGATCGCAAGTCTCGCCCGGAGGCCGCGTTTCCGGAGAGTTCCGCGGGTAATTCACAACGCCGCGTTCGCTGCCGTTTTGCACGAGTCCCGTTTGGGTGTAAATCAGCGGCTGGGGCGTGGTGAACCGCTCCGCCACTCCAGGCTCTCGGATTGCCTGTGTGGTAATGTGATTTCAGCCGGTAAGCAAAGTGATATTTATACTGAGAATGACTTCACAGCGACTCTAAATTCCACTCAGCGGGTGCGGTGTGGCGGTAACGGCGGTAATCGCAGAACCCCTCTCCGCGGCGAGATGCGTCTTCAGCCCACACCGGTACGATTCCGTCACAGCCGTCCTGGAACCGTCGGCGTGCAGCGGGAATGAAGAAGGCCCGCTTTGATAAAATTAAACTGACGTCTCGTTTTGAGTGCCAAGTACCTGCGATTTATGGGCTTTCTCTGAGGCAGAATATCTGCGCACTCCCAAAGATTTATGGTGATAATGTTGCCATAGGAACAGATATCTTTGTGTGTGTGTGTGTGTGTGTGTGCACCTGTGTGTGTACGCTTGTGAGTGTGTGTGTGTGTGTGCGCGCCTGTGCGTGTACGCTTGTGAGTGCATGTGCCTGCTGTGTTTCTGCACGTGTGTGTGTGTGTGTGTGTGCAAGTGCAAGTGCATATGCGCTCATGCTTGTGTGTGTCTGCGTGCACTCATCTAAGCGCATGCTTGTGTGTGTGTGTGTGAGCTCATAAATATCACATGTTGCGCATAACTACAGGGCAAACAGCAAGCTGTGAAAATGTGTGGAAATGATGAGTGTGTTTTTCATCAGGTATTTTTTTGAGAGAGAGCGATAGAAAGAGAGCACACATTTGTACCCCTGGGTTTGTCTTGACGTGCAGATGATTAAATGAGTCAGGGTTTTGTCAAAGGCCCCAAACGTACGAAAGCAAAGAACTTATTCCATTAATGCTCTCAACTTCAAAAGCCTCCGTGTTCCACTCAAAAATATATCTACTCATACTTCTTCTGTTCTGCCCTCTGCTGAAATACTCGCAGTGAGGGTAAAGTAATGGATGTCAGATCCAGTCTCCTGGTACTGGGGCTAATACTCGCAGTGAGGGTAAAGTAATGGATGTCAGATCCAGTCTCCTGGTACTGGGGCTAATACTCACAGTGAGGGTAAAGTAATGAGGGTAAAGTAATGGATGTCAGATCCAGTCTCCTGGTACTGGGGCTAATACTCGCAGTGAGGGTAAAGTAATGAGGGTAAAGTAATGGATGTCAGATCCAGTCTCCTGGTACTGGGGCTAATACTCGCAGTGAGGGTAAAGTAATGGATGTCAGATCCAGTCTCCTGGTACTGGGGCTAATACTCGCAGTGAGGGTAAAGTAATGGATGTCAGATCATCTCTCCTGGGAGTGGGGCTAATACTCTCAGTGAGGGTAAAGTAATGGATGTCAGATCCAGTCTCCTGGTACTGGGGCTAATACTCAGTGAGGGTAAAGTAATGGATGTCAGATCCAGTCTCCTGGTACTGGGGCTAATACTCAGTGAGGGTAAAGTAATGGATGTCAGATCCAGTCTCCTGGTACTGGGGCTAATACTCGCAGTGAGGGTAAAGTAATGGATGTCAGATCATCTCTCCTGGGAGTGGGGCTAATACTCGCAGTGAGGGTAAAGTAATGGATGTCAGATCATGTCTCCTGGGAGTGGGGCTAATACTCGCAGTGAGGGTAAAGTAATGGATGTCAGATCATGTCTCCTGGTACTGGGGCTAATACTCAGTGAGGGTAAAGTAATGGATGTCAGATCATGTCTCCTGGGAGTGGGGCTAATACTCGCAGTGAGGGTAAAGTAATGGATGTCAGATCATGTCTCCTGGGAGTGGGGCTAATACTCGCAGTGAGGGTAAAGTAATGGATGTCAGATCCAGTCTCCTAGTACTAGGGCTGCTCAGAGACTCGCCCTGTGAAAGTTGGAAGTTAGAGTGGTACTATCTTCCGCGATATGACGTATGCTGGAGTGAAACCGATATTTCGGGGGAATTTCTGAAGGGCGGGGAGTCCATTTGACTGATGTCAAATGAGGATGCGTGCCGCTGTGTGAAAATGATATTGATTTGAGGAGAATGGAAAATTAGCAGACGCCTACTACCACATGATGACATCCAATCATGTGATTTCCAGGAAGTCAATGTAAAAAAAAAAAAAACAAAACATGTGAACTGTGAACATACACATTACTTATTTTAACTTGCGGTTTGATTGACAAGTGAAATTTTCTTACCTCATTGGCATGAGTCAAACATTGACAATATTACATTTTCAGTCTAAATATAAGTATACATAATATATACTAAAATACTTGCCCCCCCCCCCCCCCCCCACCCGCCCACTGGGCCACAGGACATAGTAAACAAAACAGTTAAATCGAACTGAAATACTTGTAGATTTTGTTGTTCTTTGCTGTGTTGATGCGTAACGTCCTCTCAGACAGACTGAGGCTGCTCGGTGTAGCCGCGGTGTTTAGCAGCGCCCGTGCTCACGGATGGGGAGTTAGCGAGTGGCGACATCGCGGCGCTCCCCAGGCTAACGGCTGAGAGGAGATTTGCGGAGAAATCCTCGTGTTCTTGCACCTCGCTGATAAACCGGCGGGGCCCCGTCTCTCCGCCGACGGACTGGCCAGGATTAAGCCGAGCGTGAAAATGAGGAGCGGGAGAGTCTGTTTGGACAAAGCCCCCCCCCGGCCCACACTGTGACGAGAAGAACCGGGACTAACAATTAACGAGGGGAAAGCCAATCAGATTTGCTTCCCGGCTTTGGCGCTCAAAAGCTGACGAGGGGGACATCTCCCTGGGTGTTCAGCGCGAGCCGCGGAGAGGGTTACAGAGCCTAATCTCGCTCTCGCTGGACGAGGGAACTCACAGTCCCTCCTGCCTCCTGCCCCCTGCCAGGAGCAGTGCTGCTGTACTGGATGTCTTTTTCCTTTTGTATTCGAACAATTGTGAGCTCCAGGGGTGGAAAGAGTACTGAGAATATTTAAGCAAAAGTGCTGCTACTTCCACCATATACTTTCACTCTAGTAAGGTCAGTCGTTACTCAAGGAGTTTTATGTAACTCCATTTAGAAGTTACTTACTAGAGTGAAAGTATATGTAGCAGTTTATGTAAAAGTATATGTAGTCGGTATTTTAATGGTAGAAAGGAAAATACCGAAAAATAGATTTAAAGGTATGCCACACACACACGCTGCTGCTGCTGCTGCTACTGCTACTGCTACTACTACTGCTACCGCTACTACTACTACTACTAGTTTAATAGTTCTTACAGTCTTTACCTCTATAAGAATCAGCTTACAGAGGTAAAGATTTTTTTTTATTTTTATTTTTTATCTGTTGCAAATTCTGGGTTGTCCTCATAATCGCTGCAGTGGGAACACGTACAACTAAGATCCACGGAGTAAGAAAAATGAAAAATGAGCATTGACTACACAGAGAAGAAAGTAAAGTAGAGTTATCATAAGCCTTGGCTGTTAAAGGGGATTCTGCTTTTGGGGGGCGGAGTAGGTGCCTGTGCAGTGAAGGGTCGATACCCAGAGCCCCTGGAAGCAGGTCCTGAGACGAGACGGATGTTTCTGGAATCGGCCTTTAGATGTAATCATTCTCACACAGTTTCCCCGTCCGGGAGGAAGTGGATCCGCTCCCCCCCCCACCCCCCCAGAGCATCACAGAGATTAACGCCCCGTATCCCATCCTCCCGGTCTCTCCCGTCACCTGTGATGTCAGCTCTGGGTGCCATCAGAAATCCTAAAAACAACTCCATTGTGTTTTTTTTGCTGAGCATTCATGATGGATACAGACCATTGGCCTGGCACGGAGGCAAATAAAGAATATTTTGAGGTACATTTTCATTCACTTTGTCATTTTTATGATAGTTTTTTTCCCCCCCAGTAAACTTGGAGGATGTTGTCTCTTTTATTTATTTATTTGGATATCTTTTGGAACCACAGGATGGTTCTTAGCAGTTGTAGTCAAACATTGTCTGTTTAAAGTGGCTTGTTTTTTTAAACATGAATTTGAACCGTTTTTTTGTCACACACTCGCCACCAGACCACAACCAGGACCTGCTAAGATCCAGTATTTCACCCACGCTCTTCATAACCATCCTGCATATCCCTGACCTCTGACCCCGTCTGTAGGAGCCGCGCTGTCGCTTGTAAGGTGTGGTGCATAACCAATAGTGGGGGCCTGAAATTCACGCAGGTAAAATTAATTTAGGGTTTTTTTCATAGTCAACGGTGCATGCGTGACTTGTACGTGGGGTGTTTGTCTTTTAGCCCTTTAAGGAGTAGGATCAGAAATTCAGTTGAGATGTAAACGATGCTGATGCAACAACCACTACTGCCAATTAGTTCTACAACACTGACTTGAAAAACCTACTCCGTAAAGGGTTAAATGTGCCAAACAATGATAACACAGCTGACACTAGGGGGGCGATGTCTTTACACTTAAACTGAAAGCAGTTTACGGCGCTGATATGAGGGTTGATGTGTGCCACAGTCTTCAACTGCACTGAACAAAAACGCACCTGCCAGCTCGTTATGTCTGGGCCAATTACCGAGACTAGCCCACAGCTACTTTTAGCCTTTACCGCTCAAACAATGGCAAGCAAATAAGTGCCTCTGCAGATTTCTAAGAAACGTGCTGTCAGTTATGAGAGAACTTGTCGATTTGAATTTTACTTAAACAGGCATTCTCAGCCGACTGTCGGTTGCTTTGCTACGGTCGGCAAAAAAAGCCGTATTAAGACATAGAATGCTTGTCTTTTTTCCCAACACTTTGATTGGTAGGTTCAACATTCTAAGCTGGTGTTCTAGCACTCGGTTGCTTTCAATTACTAGAGATGCGTTAAAGACGGCAACGTATTCCTACTTTTTTGCCACGAACATTAGCGAATAGTTTGAAATGGTAACGCGCGGCTGCTGATGGGGGAAAACGCAAAGAAAACAAAAGTTTTAAATTATTCGGCTGTTATAATGCACTTTAATCAATGTAATATTTGTTCTTGCCTCTAACAATAAATCACAGGTCGGCAACAAATCGGTTGGCTGGCATTGTTAGACTTCAATCGCATGCATTTGTATTGAGAAGGCGTTTGTGGCGAAATGAACGGAATGGATTAATTTAAAATCATTCAACAGTAACCGTTTGCTGCAGACGTAGTTCGCCCGTCTTGAACGCACGTCAGCAGTGAGTGTTGCATCAGCGCTAGGATATTCAGGTAAGAACATTCTGATCACATATTTGAGACCCCACACCTCCACATGTTGTATAACGGTGCCGAGGAGGAACACGCTGTTCGTGGGATCTGTGGCGCTGTTCTGGGTGGCTCTGGGCTTACCTGAAGTACTCAGCAGGTACAGAGTGTGGTCTTTGATCATCGGTGGCTATCACTGGAGATCTCCGGCAGGATATCGCCGACCCTGCCTCAGATGGAATTAATAACACGGCCGAGGTGGTGGAGGCGAAGGCAGGAATGTAATTACAGAACGGGGTTTTTCTGTCTGTGGGCTGTACCACGAGACCTCACCTCTCTGTATAATGACCGTCTTTCCCAAGAGGTCAACCTTTACCGTGCACCTGCTCGGCTTGGAGTCTGATTAGAAGATTTTTTTATTTTTTTTACATTTTTTCCCCCATAATAAGCAGGTTGGAATAAAGCATCGTCTGTGGATGGTTCAGAAAAATCCCGCGGTGGTCTTACCTACAGTAACTAGCACGTGTTTCGACAGGCTTTTTTTTTTTTTTTTTTTTTGATAAACCATTTAGTGGAATTTTCCAGCATGTGACGAGCTGCAGGTGTCAACGTGACGAACCGTGTTTCTCTTTACGGATATGCGTTTGGTGCTCATGCAGCATCTCTGTTGTGTGTGTGTGTGTGTTTTTATATGACTGGGCGATCGGGAACGCTGACTGAAGTGCAGGCTGCAGTTGAAACGCCTCGGGGAATCAGCAGGAATGAAAAAGGGGCCCAATTACGAGAGAGAGGACGTGCAGGCATCCCTTGCGGCTCGGACAGACACTCGCAAGACTGATCGATACAAACCCATCAATTATACCGTCCGAGAAAATACTGTTTTGACTCTTTAGAGTTGTGTGGGTCTTTAGAGAGGGTGAGGAAGAACTGGAGTCATGCACTGGAGTCTTGTCACAGTCAAGTCTCTTAGGCCTTGTCGGTGACCGCTTGGTGCCCTGGCATGGTTAAAAGTCCCATATTTTAAACCTTTCCAGTGTTTTATTTGCGCTCGGGGAGGACATGGCTCAGGCAGCAAGAGCAGTCGTCTGGCAGTCGGAGGGTTGCCGGTTCGATCCCCCGCCCGGGCTGTGTCGAAGTGTCCCTGAGCAAGACACCTAACCCCCAAATGCTCCTGACGAGCTGGTCGGCGCCTTGCATGGCAGCCAATCGCCGTCGGTGTGACTGTGTGTATGAATGGGTGAATGAGAAGCATCAATTGTACAGCGCTTTGGATAAAGGCGCTATATAATACCCAACCATTTACCATTTACCATTAGGTCATGATGTCTGTTTTCTGAGGTTTTAAGTAGCCTACCAAAAACCAATCTCCATTCTCCAGTGTCTCTCACTGGCACTTGAACCACCAACCTTCTGGGTCCCAGTGAAGCACCCTAGCCACTCTGGTCATGCACAGACTTTTTTGTTTGCTTTCTGTTTGTTTGTGGGTGGGCTGGGGATTGAAGAGGGTTGATCCATAGTCAGTCCCTACCTCTGCCTGTGGCTGGGAAGAAACCTAGTCAAATGCACAAAGAAAAAAAGGAATAAACTATGGCGGTCTCGAAGTTTTGAGCATCAAGACATGGTTTTCAATGAAGAAAACCAAGCCCGCCATTTTCTGCAGCCTTCCAAAGATACCAACAGCCAGTGTATTAATGCAGAGGTGGAACCAAACGCAATAATAATGCAACTACAATGCCAATCTCCTCTCGTGACAGTAGGCTCTTCTCTTGATTACCATTAATTATGGAAGGATTCATTAACAACCCCCCCCCCCCCCAGAATCCCTTCTTGGTAAAATGTGTAAAATGTATCTGCTGAAGTATAATATCCGTCTTCTACTGACAAGCTCCTTACTAGTGGTTATTTAATATTTCGAAATTGTAGTTTTACTTATTCATCATCCACACAGCCATGACAGTTTCCAATGACAAGCTGACGTGACAATGGATATTTTACACGCTGGACGGATTGCATTTTTCTTTGGGAAAACTATTAAATAAATACATAAATCAATCCTCTTACTCATAGCAGACTGCTGTCATATCAACCGCGCATTATTAAGGTGGGGCACACACACACACACACACACACACACACACACACACACACACACACACACACACACACACACACACACACACACACACACACACACACACACACACACACGCAATATCACTGAGTAATCGCAGCTGAAATCTCCATGTACTCCATTGACATATTTCAGGCTCTTGAAGCATTGTGTGTATCTGAGCCTCGAGTGGTAATGCACGACGGTAGGAAATGAGAGAGCAGCATCATGGATCACAGATGGGACTGCCTGTACTTTCATTTTACAGTATAATTTGTCTTAATATTTCAGGCTGGGAGCCTCTTCCCCTGTAATTTGTATGCCGCACCGAAAGACTTCACCCAGGGAACGAAACGCTGGAACTGAAAGAGTACATTCGACGCCTGCAGTTAAAAGACTTATCTAAAGTTCAGTCTGAACGCACCTTTCTTTGCTGTGGAGCCCTGTAATCATGTGCTGCGTGTGTGTGTTATGGAAACAGTATTTAATTAACCTTCGGCGATTCATTAGCATAACTCACCTCCGTGCTCCGTGTTTGGTTTAAAATCCAAGCTTTTGTATTTCATGTAAACATTTGTTACCTCATTGACACAGTCTTGATCAAATTATCATGATTTTATTTTTATTTTTTCACGCCCATGCATTATTGTAAACGGCAATATCTGTTAATTTGAATTGTTCACATAGCAACCTGTGATGAAACTACCCAGTGAGCATAAGACAAAATCAAGATGTCTAGGGGGCTGGAAATCTGTGATTTTGACATGAATATACTAATTTAGCCCCAATTTAGCTCGGGTTCTACCTGGATATAGTCTGGATACGTCCTTTCACTTTTCAACCAGATATAGTCGGGTTTTCACCTGGCTAGATGTGTAGCCATTCAGGTGAAAGCCCGGCTACATGTGATTGAAAAGTGAAGGGTTTCTAGCCAACTACGGCGTACACAGGTGGAATCCAGGTAAAACTTGAGCTAGATTGTGGTTAAATTAGACTGTTTCTGTCAAAACAGTCCCAGATTTCCAGCCCTCTAGATCCGTCTATATTCTGTTTTTTTCTCACTGGGTACATTCCCTAAAACTACGACCCTTGTCACTGTTTGAGGGAATTTTTATTTTATTTTATTTTTTTGGCTATTTGGGGGCTCAGGGCGGGTATTTCCCCTTTTTTGGTTTTCCCTGCTACTACGTAAAGTGTCTTTGTGACCGTCTTCTGTAAGAAGAGCTACACCAATAAAATTCAGTTGAATTGAATTGGATTAAAGGAGGTGGAAACTTGAGATTCAACACGAAATTAGAAACCTAAAAAGATTTGTTCATGATGAAATTACCCTCAAAAAAAGTGGGATTTTCTGAGATGACGGCAAATTGTCAGCTTAAATAGTCACTTTGTTGTCGAACGAGTAAAACAACAGTTAATTTATAAAATTAGACTTGGAAGTGAGGCTATCGCCTGACTTAGGAACATTAAAATGCTGAATTATTCATTGTTATTCTCCATCGGAAAGCCGATTAGATGCCCAAAAGTAGAACGTGGCATACGCAATGTGATAAGAAGGTATCTGAGCCAGAAAGCCTTAAAATAATTATCGTTCCTTACAGCTTGTGGATCATTAATCTCGCTGCATCTCTGAAAGTGGGTTCATGAAACGCATTAGCCTGGTGGGGATGGTTGCTCAGGAAAATGATTAGTGGGATCTGATAAATTAAATGTGACATAGTTCGGCCAAGCTCGATTCTGAAGATAACGAAGAGAATGGTGTCGTGGCCAGGGCAGAATGATTGGCCGTTCATAAAACATGTTTACAGACTCCGGTGTGCCGTTAATTAATTATATTTTCCTCTCTGTCGGTTACCTTCCTGTTCGTCTCGGTTCTGGCTGTGCTGTGCTGACTGATTATTTATTGGAAAAATTTAAAAACGAGAACCAAACCTCAACGAATACGATGCATCTGTCATGAGTTCCGTCTTGTTTTTTCTGTTTTATTTTATTCCAAAACTTTGCAAGAGGAAACTGATTTGCATCTTCATTTGGTTTCAGCGCACAGTATATCCTGACATTAGCTTGGAGCCCAGTTATGTACAGAGAACTTCTGGAGAGAGCGAAATTTCTAACATTTCCGAAATTTCCATACTTGTGAGGACCGAAAATGGAAGTCTGCTTCGGGGCGTCATTGCGTTTTCACAACTCACTGTAAAAAATGATTGGAACTGTAAATATCCATTAACACATAACTGAATCTAAACTAGGGTGGGTAGCACTGCCGCCTCACCGCAAGGATGTCCTGGGTTCGAATCCTGGTTGGCCTGTGTGGAGTTTGCATGTTCTCCCCGTGTCTGCGTGGGTTTCCTCCGGGTACTCCGGTTTCCTCCCACTGTCCAAAGACACTCAGGTCAGGCTGATTGGAGAGTCTAAATTGCCCGTGGGTATGAGTGTGTGAGTGAAGGGTGTGTGTGTGCCCTGTGATGGACTGGCGACCTGTCCAGGGTGTATTCCTGCCTTTCGCCCAATGTATGCTGGGATAGGCTCTGCTACCCTGTTCAGGATGAGCGGGTTAAGATAATGGATGGATGAATTTAAGCCATCTGGCAAAAATGTGAATGCAAATATCTGGCTAAAACAATGCAACAGCTGATGAAGAAAATAAATATGCTCGCTAATGCCACTGACTGGAGATGACGCAAATGTTGCGTTACATTTTCTTTCACCTTTAACCTTAATATACATACTGCTTACCATGTTTCCCTTTTTAATTTCCAAATAAAACTAAACCAACATATGTTTACCACAAATTCATATAGCAAATATGTTTTTCTGCTATAACGTATAACTGTCGCTTCGGATGTCAGTTGCCGATCTAACGTGATCTAGTCTAACCTGCACCAGGTGCGTTTCTCGTTAGGGTCAGACGTGTCTTGACGTTATAGTACAAGTGTGTCTGAAATTAACAAATTTTACATTGTTGCATTGTAAGTAGTTGAGGTGCACTTGTACGCTAAGCTTATGAGAACAAACGTGTGGAATTTGAGACGCAGCCTTTCCTGGTCCACAGATAAGGCAGGTTTTCTGGAAAAGGCGAAAGGGCCTCTTGCAAGCTTGAGGTCAGCGAGCCTGCTGTAGTAGAATTAAATTTGTGGCGGGGAAAGCAGAGAGATTACTGAACCATGAATTCATTTGGTGAGGGTCAGTTGTGATGTAATTTCTGCGCACACAGGGAGCTAAACCTGACTGTGACGGGGCCTCCTGCACCTTTACTTATTCTCTCTCTCTTTTTATGATGTGTCCTTGTGTTTTGTTTTGTGTTGGCTTTTGGTTTGTGGCCTTGCTTGTTCTGTATGAAATGGCTTGTGATGGTTCGTGTCACAATAGAGGTGGGTACTCCCTCTCTCTCTCTCCCTCCCTCCCCCTCTCTTTCTTGTGTCATTGTGTTGTGTTTTGTTGTGTTTTCTTTTCACAAGTTTCTGGGTCTTTGGTATTGTTTGTTCTGCAGGAAATGGCTTATGATGGTTTCTATCACAATAAAGGTGGGTTAACACTCTCTCTCTTTCTCCCTCTCCCCCCTCCCTCCCTCCTTCCGTTCATCCGTTCGGCAATTAAAAGAAGTAAAACTGAATTCTGCAAATTGGCACTGCTTTGCATCTCCTAATGATTGCGGTTTTCTAATCCTTTCCAGAAGCCCTTTGATCTGTTCAGGAGGGTGTTTACTGTGGGAACGGTGTGTAACTGCCACTGAGGGTGTTCTCACACCCTCTCCGCCGACCTTGATGTTCTCCTGCACAACTGGGTCCTTAGCATGTTGCTAATCTCCCTATGAAACCCCACGCCCTGTGACTCTCCTGCCCTCTTACGTGTGTGTCTGCGCCAGCGCTATGCAGCCAGACCCACTCCGACGGTGCTTTCTTCTCCTCCCCCCCCAATGATTTTCAACATGCAGTACTCAAGCTTGACCTCCCGAGATCATACTCAATTAAATGGAAAACATACACATCCGTTTTGCTTAAACTATGTACCTTCAAACAGATTTTTTCATTATTTTTTATTGATGATATTTAGGTGGAATTGCATCCATTTTCACCTCCTGGATCCCAGGAGGAAATAAGTTTTATAAATTTATATATATATATTTTAAATAATACAAATGTCTTGGATGACAAAAACATGTTGCAGCGAAATTTATTTTCTAAATATGTATGTTATTTAATTTAATTGAATGTCAAAATGTAATGTCCTAGTTTGGGGAATCAGGGTGCCAGGAGGTTAAGAGAACATTCCATATTTGAGATTAATCTCAGGCTCATCAATTGGGTTAGGGTTGTAATTAGGGTTAGTGTTGGGAAATAGGTTAAGCATTAGGGTTGAGGAAAGGTTAGGGTTGTGTTCAGGGAAAGGGTAAGTGTGAGGGTAGGGAATGTGTGAGGGTAGGGAAAGTGTGAGGGTAGGGAAAGTGTGAGGGTAGGGAAAGTGTGAGGGTAGGGAAAGTGTGAGGGTAGGGAAAGTGTGAGGGTAGGGTAAGTGTGAGGGTAGGGTAAGTGTGAGGGTAGGGTAAGTGTGAGGGTAGGGTAAGTGTGAGGGTAGGGTAAGTGTGAGGGTAGGGTAAGTGTGAGGGTAGGGTAAGTGTGAGGGTAGGGTAAGTGTGAGTGTTGGTAACTGTAAGGGTAGGGTAAGTGTGTGTATTGGGTAAGTGTGAGTGTAGGTAAGAGTGAGTGTAGGTAAGTGTGAGTGTCGGTAAGTGTGAGTGTCGGGTAAGTGTGAGTGTCGGGTAAGTGTGAGTGTCGGGTAAGTGTGAGTGTCGGGTAAGTGTGAGTGTCGGGTAAGTGTGAGTGTCGGGTAAGTGTGAGTGTCGGGTAAGTGTGAGTGTCGGTAAGTGTGAGTGTAGGTAAGTGTGAGTGTCGGTAAGTGTGGGTGTCGGGTAAGTGTGAGTGTCGGGTAAGTGTGAGTGTCGGGTAAGTGTGAGTGTCGGGTAAGTGTGAGTGTCGGTAAGTGTGAGGGTTTATCCTTGATTGAGTGACCTGTTTTTTTCCACCCTATTGGGGCAGAACTTAGGTATTTTTTCAGTGATCATACTTAGGGTTAAAACTGTAATCATTAAGCCTGAGGCGAGTTTAAGGTTATGTTTAGGAGCCAGCAAAGCTGGTTGCAGTTTAATCTGCCTCTCTCTCATGTGGTGATGGTGGTTCTCTTCATAATGTAATTCATGTTATTTTAAGGCACGAATGTTAAATAAAATATAAAGGTGAGTTTATTCCAATTAATTGTAAAAGGCTCATTATTTTTGGAAACGTGTGGGTAATTCATTGCCTCTAATGATTGTTGCCTTATCTATTTATCTGATGGAAAAAAAAGGCTGTTGCATTTCAGATTCATTAAGAATTTGGAAAATTAGAAACTGTTGTTTTGTTTGAACTTGAAATATTTTGAGAAATAATTAGGGGTAATTTGCATATTTTCTCATTATAACTTCTTGGCTCACCAACCTGTATCAAATATGATTGTGCATTATTTATAGAAGTGTTTACATATTGCTGCTTTGAAAAAAAATAAAATAAAAATGAAACGATCTCTAGCCCTTATTTAACCCGAAGGGGGGAGGAAAGGGTGGGGAGTTATTTTTATTGAAATAAGTTTTGAGTGCAGCACTAGCTGTGATTGGTTTGATCAGCAGCCCAATCAGTGAGAGGAGGAGGTGGAGTCAGTATTCGGCCTGGGCGACAGTCTCGTATGCCAGTGTGGTGACCATGGCACCCTGCAGATTTAGTGTTCGGCACATGGGGGTTTTATATACTGGTGTATGTTCTGGGGGCGGCGGCATGGATGGTGCAGTGGGTAGCACTGCCGCCTCACAGCAAGGAGGTCCTGGGTTTGAATCCCCGTCGGCCGGGGCCTCTCTGTGCGGAGTTTGCATGTTTTCCCCGTGTCTGCGTGGGTTTCCTCCGGGTACTCCGGTTTCCTCCCACAGTCCAAAGACATGCAGGTTAGGCTGATTGGAGAGTATAAATTGCCCGTGGGTATGAGTGTGTGAGTGAATGGTGTGTGTGCCCTGCGATGGACTGGCGACCTGTCCAGGGTGTATTCCTGCCTTTCGCCCAATGTATGCTGGGATAGGCTCCAGCCCCCCTGCGACTCTGTTCAGGATAAGCGGGTTAAGATAATGGATGGATGGATGGATGTTCTGGGGGCAGTATTGGATGTGATTGGTTCTGTAAGGCGCCCAATCAAGAAAGCGAGGAGGCGGGATCATTTGCGGTGGGAAGTGTGAGCCTGATGTCTGCGTTATGTTTGATCAACGATCCTGTAACACAGAAGACATCACCGAAATTAAAATAAATGAACAAAATTACAGAACAAGAGAAACTGAGATTGCCTTTCCCAAAAACCCCTGGACTCAGTCCAGAGAGGTTGGGGAAAGCCAATCGTAACATTGTCATATTTGTTCATTACTTTGTCAGTTTAGCAATGACTTTTGTCCAACTAAAGGTAGAAATGGTTCATTGCCCAAAACGTAATGCAGGCCTTCATGTGAGATCAGGATCCAAGTTCCTGCAGCAAAGGACCTCGCTTCCTCCTTGGTTTGATTGGGCGCCTGATAGAACCAATCACATCTGACGTGCTGGTTTAAGCAGCCATTTTCTCCTCTCATCCAGTCAGCCAATCGCACGGCTGAACTGCGTTCACTTGTCATGGCCTTAGAACGGTTTTCGGGGGAATTTCCTTATGTCTGAAAAGTGCTTGTCATAGAAATTTTGTTTCGTGACAGACACAGGTTATAAGTGTTCCTCAACCACCTAAAATTCCTCTGTCTGCCAAAAAAAAAAAAAAAAAAGTGTTAAAAAAGCTACAGTTAGAGTCACCCAGTTATTAAATTACAAATGCAAATTCGGCGTGATTTAAAATAGCGCATTTGTCTTTTGGCCGACCTCATTCGCTGCTGGCACCCGGGTCTGGTCGGGTTGGGTACCGGACCACAGGGCCCGGTTCACGCAGTAGAGCTGTGTCTGAACAAAGTGTGACTGGCTTCATCGTGCCAGGAAAACCAGCCAATCTGTCAGGTGCTCTGAGCCTACCGGTGGCCTCCACCAGCGGAGGCTTCTAGTGAGCGCCGGCTCTTCTGTATCAGTGCGGTGTGGATGGGGGGCCCCTGGACCACAGCTGATCGCCCTGGCTGGGCGCTCACACTTCAGCTGTGTGGATAGGGGCCCCTGGCTCCCAGCTGTGTGGAGGGTGGCCCCTGGCTCCCAGCTGTGTGGAGGGTGGCCCCTGGCTCCCAGCTGTGTGGAGGGTGGCCCCTGGCTCCCATCTGTGTGGAGGGTGGCCCCTGGCTCCCATCTGTGTGGAGGGTGGCCCCTGGCTCCCATCTGTGTGGAGGGTGGCCCCTGGCTCCCATCTGTGTGGAGGGTGGCCCCTGGCTCCCAGCTGTGTGGAGGGTGGCCCCTGGCTCCTAGCTGTGTGGAGGGTGGCCCCTGGCTCCCAGCTGTGTGGAGGGTGGCCCCTGGCTCCCAGCTGTGTGGAGGGTGGCCCCTGGCTCCCAGCTGTGTGGAGGGTGGCCCCTGGCTCCCATCTGTGTGGAGGGTGGCCCTTGGCTCCCAGCTGAGTGCACTTAGCGAGTGCTCACACTTCAGCTGTGTGACATCACTGTAATTAGATGCGCGCGCACACACATACATAAACCTACACATACAGACATGCACGCACATGTACACACACACACACACGCATGAATGTACATACACACAAATAAGAAATAAAATCGAGGCCTGCCTTTACGTGGGCGGCAATATTGATGCGGGTTGTGCCACACACACACGAATGCACACACACACGCACATACAGACATGCATGCACATGTACACGCACACACACACACATACATAAACACGCACATACAGACATGCATGCGCATGTACACACGCACGCACACACACATACATAAACACGCACATACAGACATGCATGCGCATGTACACGCACACACACACATACATAAACACGCACATACAGACATGCATGCGCATGTACACACGCACACACACATACATAAACATGCACATACAGACATGCATGCGCATGTACACACACACACACATGAATGCGCACACACATACACACAGCCACACATAAATAAGCAGTTAAATCAAGGCCTGCCTGTACGTGGGCAACAATATTGATGCAGGTTGTGCCACACACACACACACACACACACACACATTAACATGCACCTACAGACATGCATGCACACGTTCACACCCATACACACACAGACACAAAAATAAAAAGCTAAATGAAGGCCTGCCTGTACGTGGGCTACAATATTGATGCACTTTGTGCCACGCATGTACGCACACACACACATAGACACACACACACACACACACACACACACACACACACACACCCACACACACACACACACCATCATTCTCCTGAAAGAGACTAATCGTCTTCTCACTCTCTTTAGCGACTCGTCAGGTCTCCTGCAATTTCAGAGGTTGAAAATTTACAAGGACAATTTCTCCAGCAGTGGAGACACGGGGGCCAAGCAATCAGCTCTGCAGAGCCCCCTACATCACACGCGGAGTGACCTCCCATCCCACACGCCATACCTCACAGCCTGCCTGCCCTTGGTATGCAGAGACACACTGCTCTGGGAGAGGGGGGAGAGATGGAGGGATGGGGGGATGGGGGGAGGGGGAGGGGGAGGGGGAGGGGGGAGAGATGGAGGGGGAGAGGGAGGGGGGGAGGGGGAGGGGGTAGAGATGGAGGGGGGGAGGGGGAGGGGGGAGAGATGGAGGGAGGGAGGGGAGAGGCGGAGGTGGGAGGGAGGGAGGGAGGGGGAGAGGGAAAGGAGTGAGATTGAGGGAGGAGTGGTGAGGGAGAGAGGAGGAAAGTGAAAGAGGGAGGGGGAGAGGGAGAGGAGTGAGAGTGAGGGAGGAGTGTCGAGGGGGAGAGAGGAGGAAAGCGAAAGAGAGGAGAGGGAGAGAGAGATGGAGAGGAGGGGAGCAAAAGAGGGAGAGAGGTGGAGAGAGGAGGGGAGCAAAACGGGGGAGAGGAGAGCGAGAGAGAGAGGCGTCTAAATCCTAGGAGATCAGCTGCTTCTGAGATACTCAAACCACCCTGTCTGGCACCAACAATCATTCCATCATCAAAGTCACTGAGATCACCTTTTTTTCCCCCTTCTGATGGCTGATGTGTACATTAAATGAAGCTCCTGACCTGTACCTGCATAATTTTTATGCATTGCACTTCTGCCACACGATTGGCTGATTAGATAATCGCATTAATAAGTAGGTGTACAGGTGTTCCTAATAAAGTGCTCATTGAGTGCGTATATCTAATTATATATGCAGCCTTACACATCCTATTTGAAGCCCCACTGAGGTTTTGTGGGTCTCAAGCACAGCGAGTCTTTGACAGGGATTTATCAGTTCGTGTGCCGGCAGTGGAACAATTCATCAGGACTGTGCAGAGCTACATTTCTCCAGCCATATTTCCGCTGATTAATATGCTAAAATATCTGCTCTACAGACGAGCTTTAGCTCGTGTCCGTAAAAAACTCAATAAAGATTAAGACATCATTTTTGTTTCTTACGCTCCTCATCAAATTACTCACCGCCTCTAAGCTGCACCTCGGCCCCGATACTCACTGCGGTGACAGAACAACAGCGTCTCGTTGCCCGTTGTCCGGAATTATTATACGGCTCGCAAGCCTCCTCTTCCCGATCGGCCGGCAGAATGACGAGCCCTTCGGCCCGCTGGTGTCAGGCTCACGCGTTCGCGTGTAATGGGTGTAATCTAAATTAACTTGTACAACTTACTCATGCTCCGACCTCCAGCACGTCAGGTTTGAAATGGAAGGGTGATTATGAGGTTAAAGTGCGGCCTGTCACCTTTAATTTGATTGGTATTGACATCTGTATCGAGGGAACCGTGTAGAAATGACATCGCTTTTTATACATGGTCTCCCACGCCGCTGTCTAATCAGCCTTTTCTGATTAGTTGGTGCATGTAAATGCTTCATTAGTGCCGGTATAAGAAAGCCTTCAGTATCTGGTCTTGATTCTAGGTTTTCGATTGCCTTTGGAGTCTGTTATTGGCGTTTGTCAACACGAGGCCCAGAGTTGTGCCAATGGCAGTCAAGGAAGTCATTACTGCATGAGGCTGAGAAATGAGAAAACGCAGCGAGACGCAGGCTGAACGATGGGCTTTGGGACGTTAGGTGTTCACCAGGCACTGTTAGGCCTGTGTCCGGCACACATTGAGCTCTGAATCCATTTCAGGCCGTTAGCGGATGCTCTTATCGATGCATACAGTACAGCCCGTTTATAGTGCCTGGGATCTCACAGAAGCGGTCCAGGTTTAAGCGGTCCCTGCTCACCTGTTTCACTGGCTGCTGCGCCACCGGGAATCGAACTCGCAGCCTCCGAACGCTGTGCCCCTGCTCTCTCACCATTTCAAAGGCAAATTATATTTGAGTCACGTTGCTAAAACCGATAAGATACGAGTGTTTATTTAAATCTATCAAACCTACCGGACAGCCTGCTGGGTTTCTGGCACAGTTTTCTGTTTCAGTATAATAGAATAATATAACGGTATAATTTTCGGAAAGATAAAAAATCCATGTCGCCCAGTGCAAAAAAAAAAAGATGAACAAACTAAATTGAACATCATTATATGAACACTTGCTGTGTTCTGAACCAGAATTAACGGCTTTTATTTTTCTATTTTTCTCCCGGCATGGCAACAGTGCAAGACAGCTGTGCATGTGTATGTGTGTGGGGAAGAGTGAGAATGAAATGGAGAATCTCTCTCTCATTCTCTAGCTCACATTACATCAGTCCATTTTACAGTATACTTATACAGTTCATTACCAGGTCAGATTGGGGGTTTTAATCTCGATTTGAAAATCCTGAAAATTTCAAAGAACACTCTCAAAACTGTCTGTAAATAACAAGTCAAAATGGTCTGAATGGTCACATTTTTATATTCTTATTTTTGACAGAACGAGGTCTCAGTAAAGGAGTGGTCTACCAGGCCGGGAACACAAACACACCGAACGGGTCAAGATGAGGATTTCCAAACGGACGGGTTCGTAAAGCTTGAAGGTGACAGTCCTCAGGCTTCCCTTTCCCTGCAGAGCGACTTCTTCTAGATTGAATCCTAATTTGCTGGCTGCTCCCCACACGTAGGGACTCTGAATCGGTTAAACGAAAGTGACGGAGGTGCGATTGTGTTTTCGCCCACCTCCACTTTCTGTGCTGATTGCTGACTGCTGAAATTAATCTATGCTCCTCGGAGTCTTCCTCACATTTTTCATTGCACACTGAGGATGATGGGAATTGTGTGAGTGTGTGTGAGTGTGTGTGAGTGTGTGTGAGTGTGTGTGAGTGTGTGTGAGTGTGTGTGAGTGTGTGTGAGTGTGTGTGTGTGAGTGTGTGTGTGTGTGTGTGAGTGTGTGTGAGTGTGTGTGAGTGTGTGTGAGTGTGTGTGAGAGTGTGTGAGAGTGTGTGAGAGTGTGTGAGAGTGTGTGAGAGTGTGTGAGAGTGTGTGAGAGTGTGTGAGAGTGTGTGAGAGTGTGTGAGAGTGTGTGAGAGTGTGTGAGAGTGTGTGAGAGTGTGTGAGAGTGTGTGAGAGTGTGTGAGAGTGTGAGTGTGTGTGTGAGTGTGTGTGAGTGTGTGTGAGTGTGTGTGAGTGTGTGTGAGTGTGTGTGAGTGTGTGTGAGTGTGTGTGAGTGTGTGTGAGTGTGTGTGTGTGAGTGTGTGTGTGTGTGTGTGAGTGTGTGTGAGTGTGTGTGAGTGTGTGTGAGTGTGTGTGAGTGTGTGTGAGTGTGTGTGAGAGTGTGTGAGAGTGTGTGAGAGTGTGTGAGAGTGTGTGAGAGTGTGTGAGAGTGTGTGAGAGTGTGTGAGAGTGTGTGAGTGTGTGAGTGTGTGTGTGAGTGTGTGTGAGTGTGTGTGAGTGTGTGTGAGTGTGTGTGAGTGTGTGTGAGTGTGTGTGAGTGTGTGTGAGTGTGTGTGAGTGTGTGTGAGTGTGTGTGAGTGTGTGTGAGAGTGTGTGAGAGTGTGTGAGAGTGTGTGAGAGTGACAAAGGCCCTGAGACTTACAGCTTTCTAAGTGTGTCCTGTTGGTTGCCAGGCTTTAACACGCAGTCACAGTTAATTTCCCAGAGATCCACACTGATGCTTGTTTTCTGTCTGAGGTGCCCACAGTGCAGGGAGCTGCACACTCAATCCCCCGGCCTAGGTCTGAGGCTTTCCGCTTTAAATCTGCCAACACCGCTATTGAGACACCTCCAGCGCACTGTAGCTGAGACGCAATTATAAAATGGAGGAACAGCTGCAATACGTACGTATCCAATCAGTGCATGTTATTGTTCAACAGTTTTCTTTTTTTTCCCCGAGCCATTCTGTTGTGTGAATGTCTGTTAATTTCTATGGAAATGGGTATACAATAATAAAGTTATATAACTCTTGTGTACAATGTACTTCAACTATTAAAAAGGAATAAAAAGAAAACGGGACTTCTATCCTCATACTTAACATTCACACCAACATCTGCAGTCATTTAATTGTTTTATCGTAATTATTTTTGTCGGCTCGATGACGTGCCAAGCCGAATTCATCTGCCTTCTGTGTGCCTCGACAAAGCCGGTTGTTCCATTGTCACGTATTTTACGCGATTCACGCGGCTACGCGTAGCGCTACGCAGTCGCACGCTGTTATTTCGCGCGGCACGGTTTATCAGACACGATGAGAGCGGGGCGTGATTGCGCTGGGCGAGGTGTGTTTACAGAGCACGGCGCTTTGGACCGCGACGCCTGGCCGGCTGGCGGGTGGCCGGCGCTGTTCTGGCGCTGTTCTGGCGCTGTTCTGGCGCTGTTCTGGCGCCAGGACCGGCTCGGCCGTCTGGCGTGGGATTCCGGGCAGCGGGCGGTGCCGTCTGCGGATCGGGCGGGACCGCCGGCGCGCTGGGTCAGCCGGGGTGACCGCGTCTCGCCGCTAACCCGCAAACTCCGCCCCGCCAATCGGGCTTCTGCACGTCCGCCTGTGAGGCTGCGGGTGGAGTGTCCGTTCCGTTCAGTTCGTTACCGTGTCGTACCTGCGAGGGAAACTTACCTTGCAGTAATACTAAAAAAAACTCTAAATATGAGTCTACAATGATGATGCATTACATTACCTTAATGCCATTTGGCAGACGCTCTCATCCAGAGCGATGTACAGTTGATTAGACTAAGCAGGAGACAATCCTCCCCTGGAGCAATGCAGGGTTAAGGGGCCTTGCTCAAGGACCCAATGGATGTGCGGATCTTATTGTGGCTACACCGGGGATTGAACCAGTGACCTTGCGGGTCCCAGTCATGCACCTTAACCACTACACTTCAGGCTACCCTATGCATACACAACAGTCACAACAGCCATGGAAATATAATATATGGACACTAATATGTGACGACACTATTCACAAATGCAACAGAACATATAGTAGGACTTGTGGTAGTAGCTAGCTATGTAAACCATGGATGAAGTCTTCCTTCCGCATTCCGCATTTTGCCTGCTTAACTTTCTCACCCAGTGTACTCAATGTACGTACTGTATGCAGTTAGTAGGCAAGTAATAATAATAATAATAATAATAATAACAATAAACTTTATTTATGAAGCACTTTTTTCCTGCAATGGAAGCAGCTCAGAGTGCTTTGACAATAAGACAAAAAAATAAAATAAATAAATAAAATAAAATAAATAAATATGCAGGACACAGTAGACAGATTACAGAGCACAAATAATGAAAAAAGCAAGAAAAAAAAAGGTTAAAACAAAAGGCATTACTAATTACAGTTAAAAGGCAGGTTAAAAATGTATGTTTTCAAACGCTGTTTAAAAAAAAAAAGAAGAAGCAGTTTTGGGCACGGCCAAGGTGTGTGTGGTCTCGTTAGCCAATCACAGACGATTACATTAAGCTCTCGAGTGCAGCCAGGAACACGCCGCAAACCAGCAGGAGTTCAGGATTTCAGTTTGAGATGCTTGGCGAGACGTGATATGAAATACGGTCTTCCGGTTTCTGGACGCCTTGTCCGTGTAACATTCCAGATCAGCCCCGCCCCCCCGCTCAGGCTGGGTGTGTCAGAGTACACATTTTTGCGTTTGTTTTCGGTCGGCCTGGGGTTCGCCCTTCCTCCCGAACAAATGCCGCGGAGCCGTCTCCTTGGAGACGGGAAACGGCGGGAAACCGATCCAGCCGGCCCTCCTCCGCTAATGGTGGGATTTATCTGAGGGAGAGGGAGAGGGAGGGAGGGAGCGGGAATGTTTGGGCAGAGGATTCCTGGCGCCCGGTTCTGACAGCACTGCGGCCCATCTGGGCCTGGTTCTGAGGGAGGGCTGCCATTTTCTCACATCCGCTCTGACGGAGGAAGGAAGCCCAACCTGGCAACCCGCCGCTCCGGTGTGAACGAACGCGCGGGATCAAAAGCAGCCGCACAACACAAACGCAGCGTTACCGTCAGTTTTAAAAAACCCAGGTGGCATCCGCTTCCGTTTGCCAGGCCTCCAGTGAAGCGGGAGCAGCCCGGGGGGCGGCAGGGGGGTGAGGCGAGAGGGTTTGATTTCAAAGGGACTATTACGAAATGTTTTAGTACATTTGGCTTCATAGCACCGATTGAATCCGTCTCCAAACAGAAACGCTGGCAAACAGGTCCGTTCCAACAGAAAAACGGATCTCTCCCATCCACGCGTTTATATTCGACAGCACCGTGGTGCTGGAACACTTGGAGTAATCATCTATCACCGTCTAATTAGCCAATAGCCAGTGCTAGTCAAGTACAGTACGTCTGCGGTTTCTGTGTGGGGGGGGGGATAGAATGAATATACTCGAGATGCACACAGTCTGTGAGTTTCCACACAGGTAAAGAAATAAGGAAAGCGAGATCCACAGAATAAAAGTACATGAGGTCAGGACAAGGTCGTCCGCTCCGGCGCTGGTCAGAAAGAGCACGTCTGCATCGGTGGGGTGTCCTTGATTATCCCGAGGCTAACGACGGCTGCTACGGATGGGAAATCAGCAGTGGAGTGAATTCGGGGAAAAGGACTGAGGTGTAGAGGTGCATGTCATGCATCTAAGGGCATTCAGACAGACCCGGGCAATGAACAGTAAAGTGTATGATTGCCTGATTGTTTATTCAAGGGCAAGGTCTGTGGTGAACAGTGAAAGATAAGGCAAGATGTCACTGCCATTAAGAGCAGTCAAGCCAATATACCAGAAAGGATAGTTCCTTTTATTTAGTCGGCTAAATAACAGCAGGATATAGCGAGGAGGAATGTTGCTATCAATATCAATGTCGGAAGAACGACCTCTGCCAGGCAATACTTTTTTTTTTTTTTTTTTTTTTTATAATAATGATGCAGCTCTCTCTCTTTATGAAGCTGATTTAGTATGTGGCTAAACGGGTGTTGGTATTTGGTATTTTCTGTCTTAAGGGGTGTTGGTCTTTGGTATGTGTTTTTGGTGGTATTTTCTGGTTAAAGGTGTGGTGTTTTTGGTGGTATTTTCTGGTTAAAGGTGTGGGTTCTGGTGGTATTTTCTGGTTAAAGGTGTGGGTTCTGGTGGTATTTTGTAGTTAAAGGTGTGTGGGGTTTTAGTGGCATTTTCTGGTTAACGGTGCGGTGTTTTTGGTGGTATATTGTGGCGGTAGCAACCCCTGTCTGTCTGGTCTGGTGCTGGTTCTCCTTCAGGCACCGTTTTCTACGACTGGAGTCTTATGACAGCCTGGATTTAAAGATGCTCTGAGCTTTATTTCCACGTTCTGCATTATGTAGATCTTAACGAGCAGCCATTTCACCAGACTAATCTACGATCTGCGCCTGGCTGCCGAGGCATTCAGAATCAATGTGCATTTTCCCGCAGTCCTGAAATGTAATTGTCCCCCATCACTGAAAGCATGATTGGTATTCTTTTCAGACTACAAACGCCTGTCACGCTGTGAAGCTGTTCGAGGGTGCCGCAAGGCATTCTGGGGAGACTAGTCCTCGTCGCCGATTTCCCAGACCGACTGCTAAACTGCCTTTGAATGCTCAAATCACGGCCGACTGCAGTATACATAACCTTTAAAGTTTGCGAACGCGAACGACAAGTCTGGCAAGTGTTTTTTGAGTGCGCTTTCTCTTTGGGCCGCGCGGTAACGTGCGTGGTGTGCGGCCGAGGGGTGGCAGGGAGGCGGGGAGGCTCTGTAACCAGCTGTGCCTCCAAAGCGCCCTATTCTCAACTCTCTCTTCTGTCACCGAGCAACAACGGCAGAGGCAGCAGCCAATTCCCCCTCACTCCTGGAAATGAATTACAACTCAAAACCCCAGCTGGAAATTTAGAACCAATGATGGATAACAAAAAAAAAACAAAAAAAACATTAAAGTCATTCCTGAGTGGAAATTCTGGGGCCATCTTGAAGTGTTCTACTTCAATACAAAACTGCAGTAAAGAAAGGGAAGGAAAAATAAGTTTAATTATGTTTTTTTGAAAATACAGAAAGCCTGTAAATTGTGGCATTTGGGGGGGGGGGGGGGGGGCTCTCGTCAGCCATGTGAAAGGATTGCACTTCTAACTTTGTACTGTAACTGAATTCCTACTTGCTTCCCAACATCCATTACCAGTGTGTCTCAATGGACAGATTTTCCTCTTTTTTTGAATAATGCACATGGAGTTCATTCAGTTTTTCAGGTTGCAGCCAAGCTAAAACATTTATGTTCCTGGGAAAGGGGTAGTTAAACTATCATTTGTACCAATGGCTTCCTCCTGTGGTGGAACAACATCAAATCTTCCGCTAACAGAACTAAAGGCCCGGCCACACCAACAATTATAACTATAACAATAACTATATAAGTATGTCATTTTAAAAATCGTTCCGTCTGAACAAGTCCACACCGCAACTATACCGGCAAATGACTGTGATGAATGATATCACTGGGATCACTTTCAGAGCGATTTTTTCCAGTTGCATAAATAATAAAACACTGACAGCCAATCACAATCCATCTAAGCCTCTCTGTTAGATGGCAGATGACATAGCCAAAAGATGATTTATAGAATTGTATTCATCAGTGCGAATGCTCATATCGTTATGGCTGTAGTTATACTTATAGTTCTTTGTTGTGGATTGGGCTTAACATGGGCTGTATGCAGTATCTCTTATTTGGTAAGGGGAGGCTTAATGATTGATTTGAATGATATGCATACTACCAAATCATCTAGATCCATCCATCCATCCATCCATTATCTGAACCCGCTTATCCTGAACAGGGTCGCAGGGGGGCTGGAGCCTATCCCAGCATACATTGGGCGAAAGGCAGGAATACACCCTGGACAGGTCGCCAGTCCATCGCAGATCATCTAGATATTCAGGCATATTATTATTGTTTAGTGTTATGTCCTGAAGACTACGAGACTTCCTATTGATTCCTATGGCTGAGATACATTAAATGCACAACCATGAAAGAGGATTCATCCTTTTTATGCGAAAGAAAATAGTCTTATTAATCAAAGTCAAATTAATAATAAAAAACAAGTCCAACAAATACCTAACAAAGTGCTCGCTGAGTCTATAGACGACACTAATATGGCAGCCTTGGAAATATTAAAATCAGAAAATGTCACAATAGTTGTGGCAGTTCAGATCTGATAAAGCTGAAGTCTTATTAATGGGCCCTGAACAGACAGGCTCCCGGCAGTCAGAGCCAAGTATCTGAGCTTCCAATATTAAATCTGAAATTAGGAATCTCATGCTATCTGTGCTGGGAGTTTAGGCTCAGAGAAGCAGGTTTGAAAAGATAACCCAGGCCTGCTATCTCTGTTGAAGTGATATCTCCAGAGTTTGATCCTTTTTGTCTTTAATGACACACAAAAAAAAAAAAAGAAGTCTGCCGTGCATTTTCTTGCGTTTAAAATGTTTAACTAATTTTGAGCCCCTTGTTCAGCCTAACTGCCATTGAGGGCCAAGCGTCATGGCAACAGGGCTGCCACTTCACTGTTTTCTTCAAGGCCTAACTAATCAATAAGCGACCCAGTCTATATCTGACAGCATCGGCATGTGGGGGCACCTCTGGCATCGCATACTTAGGTCTGAGATTACAGATAATGTGGGTCTTTTCCCCTCGTTCATATTAAGGAATGTCACTTGTAGAAATGATCTGCCTTTTTTCCCCCCGTAGTTTATTCTGTTCTGGATTATGGAACCCATCTGCAGGGCTGGATATATTTCATAGCTGCAGTTCAGGTTAAGTAGCTCACTCAGGAGAACGATACCAGTGGGACTCGTGGGAATGCAATCTGCACTACAGCCTTCAGTGTACAAACCACCTGCTCTGCAGTGCTGTGAACTGCACGGAGATACAAGTGAATGTATGCAACAAAAATGTTGCTCAGTAAGCACTTTATTGGGTATTTATTCGACTTCTTTTTTTAGACGTATTGGTCTTCTGCTGCTGTAGCCTGTCCACTTACAGGTTTGATGCGTTGTGTGTTCAGCGATGCTCTTCTGCATACCACTGTTGTAATGCGTAGTTATTTGCGTTACTGTCACCTTCCGGTCAGCTTTGACCAGTCTAGCCCTTCTCCTCTGACCATCAACGTGTTTTTGCTTGCAGAACTGCTGCTCACTAGTAGCAGTAGCAGCAGTAGCGGCATTCGTTGCTGTAGTAGTAATTGTAGTAGTACTAGTAGCAGCATTAGTTGTTGTTGTTGTTGTAGTAGTAGTAGCAGCAGCATTAGTTGTTGTTGTAGTAGTAGTAGTAGTAGTAGTAGTAGTCATAGTAGTACTAGTAGCAGCATTAGTTGTTGTTGTAGTAGTAGTAGTAGTAGTAGTAGTAGCAGTAGTAGCAGCATTAGTTGTAGTAGTAGTAGTAGTAGCAGTAGTAGCAGCAATTAGTTGTTTTAGTAGTAGTAGTAGTAGTAGTAGCAGCAGCAGCAGCACTAGTTGTAGCAGCAGTAGTTGTTGTAGTTGTATTCATATGCTTTTTGAAAAATCGTTCATTCTGCCTCATTGATCCTACTGATTCTCCTTCTGTTCTCCCTCTGTACTCAGGATTGCGGTGCTGTTGCGTGGGAGGAAGTGAAGATGAACGGCCTGCAGGTGGAATGGCGGCGTTTCGGGTCCCCGGCCTCCCAGAATTCCCCCGGAGGGGAGCGCGGTCTCCTACTGGGGCCAGGTGCCGTTTCTGGGGCAGAACTATCGGGTCGCCCGGGGCCCTGCTGGCTAATGGCGACGCGGGGCTGGTTGTTCGGTGTACCTAACAACACGCCAATCATCGCCGCAAAAACACCCACAATGCAACACCGGCCGGCCTCGCTATTGTGCGATGGCAAACCCGCCAGGTCCTGATGACTGATAACCTAAGGCGATGTCCTTTTTTTTTTTTTTTTTTTTTTTTTTTGTGTCTTGTTAATCTATTTTCGTGATTGTGCCTCTGCTGTGCCAAACAATCGCACACCTGGGACGCGGTGAATAAAGCTGGCTCTCTCCTCCAAAGCGTTGCGCCCAGGAGCCGGGCTCATTTGGTGGAAATGGAGCGCAGGTGCTGGCTTAACCGTGGGAGCAGTTTTTTTGGGGCGGGGAGGCCGTGGCCACCAACTGCTCACCAAAAACCCTTCTTCCCGAGCCGGAAGTTCGCCGGCAAGTGGTGCTGAATAATTTCTCGATTCATTATCGTCAAAGAAATCATATTTGATTATTTGAATTAGGGCTGGAAATTAAATAAAACCTTTCCTCTAACTTGACGTTTATCCTAACGGAGTGAGGTACAAAACTGCCCGTATTAATTTGAATTCCAAATACGAATTAAATTGGATCCTTACGATGGCACTGCTAGGAAAAATTGCCTTTTGCTTTTTGCAATTTTGTACAGAATCCTCTGACAGCCCTTCAATTCCCTGCGCACGCCTAACTCAAGGTGTTCCCGCGAAGCCCCATCTGCCTCCGATAAGGAAGTTTCACCTGCGATAATTACCCCATCCAGCCCTGCTGTCCTGTCTGCGAACGGCCCGGATCACGGCCGAGTCCGTCTCGACAACTGCACTTAACCCTGCTGATTAGAATGCACGTCATGATCACACCTTGTATGCGAAAAAACGTTCAAATTCAGCCAAACTAAGTTATAATAACTTCTTTTTTTTTTTTTTTTTCTTTCTCCCTTTTATGTCTTTATGAGTTCTTCGTCCCTGGCGTCTCCATCAGGTATGAGGAGCCCGGTTCACCGCGGCGAGCTGACTTCGGTGTTGAACGGCAGACCTTTATATCAGAGGAGTGCTGCATCCCGCCCTGTTATAATCATCAGGTCATAAAGCGTGTTGCGTAGGCTGACGTGTCGGGATGCTGCACATTCACTAGCGTCCCTGCGAGTCTCCCTACTTCGCAGGGGACGGGGGGCCCCTGACGGAGGCCCCGGCTTCGGCTCGGATCGTCTGGGATCCGGGCGGGACGGTCCCCGTGGCAACGGAGCCTCTCATCGCGTGGGGGGCGGGGGGTGGTGGCAGTGGTGGGGGGGGGGGGCGGTGGAGGAAGCGTCGCCCGCTCGGAGGTGGGCGGAGGATGAGATCCGCTCCTCTCCAGCTCCTCTCCAGCTCTCCTCGCCGCGCGTTTGTCGGAGAACAAAGTGTTTCGAAATGTTAAAGCCGCCGGAGATGAAAGGAGAAATTGATGTACGCTGATTATCTTCATGTGGAAAAGCAAACACCTGCCTCTGCTCCATTTATTTTTTTACTTGTATTTTTTTAAAACATTGTACATCGGAACGGAACTGAAAGCTGTGTAAATAAACACAAGACGTGTAGTGAAGTGTGCTGCATGATTGAAACGTCCACAAATGTACAGCAGTGTGATTTAGTTATGCATCGCCGTATATCCAGTGCCTTTCTGTCACCAAGGATCAGGCTGTTCTCAAACTATTTATAGGTGCAGGGGGATATGGATGTAGCTCTTTTGTGCATCCATCTTGTGTTCACAGCAGATAGGACAGGAAACTGTGGAGTAAAGAAACATACCTCCTTTCTCAACTCTGGGTAAGGGGTGTCGAGGTGTCAGGTTTTGGAAATAGGACATCGTCTCCACTTGTACACCAGCACGAGGTTTACAGTACTGTGTAATGCTGTGTTTTCAGTCAGAATCTTGCTTGAGATTCTACATTTCCGATGGCTGCAGGTACTGCATGTCATCCTGCGACTATGATTCCAATTAATAACAGAATTACCCACTGTTTACATCACCTCAGCAAACAGTGGAGGAGGATTGGCTGCTGAGAGAACCTGCAGAGATTCTGTTGCAGGTGTGTTGGACCTGAATGAGAATAGGGCTGTTGCAGGTGTGTCAGTCCTGACTGAGATTAGGGAGGTTTCAGGTGTGTTGGTCCTGACTGAGAATAGGGAGGTTTCAGGTGTGTTGGTCCTGACTGAGAAGAGGGAGGTTTCAGGTGTGTCGGTCTTGACTGGGAACAGGGTCAGGTGTGTTGGTCTTGACTGGGAATAGGGAGGTTTCAGGTGTGTCGGTCCTGACTGAGAATAGGGAGGTTTCAGGTGTGTCGGTCCTGACTGAGAATAGGGAGGTTTCAGGTGTGTCGGTCCTGACTGAGAATAGGGAGGTTTCAGGTGTGTTGGTCCTGACTGAGAAGAGGGAGGTTTCAGGTGTGTCGGTCTTGACTGGGAACAGGGTCAGGTGTGTTGGTCTTGACTGGGAATAGGGAGGTTTCAGGTGTGTCGGTCCTGACTGAGAAGAGGGAGGTTTCAGGTGTGTCGGTCCTGACTGAGAAGAGGGAGGTTTCAGGCGTGTCGGTCCTGACTGGGAACAGGGCCAGGTGTGTCGGTCCTGACTGAGAATAGGGAGGTTTCAGGTGTGTTGGTCCTGACTGAGAAGAGGGAGGTTTCAGGTGTGTCGGTCCTGACTGAGAAGAGGGAGGTTTCAGGTGTGTCGGTCCTGACTGAGAATAGGGAGGTTTCAGGCGTGTCGGTCCTGACTGGGAACAGGGCCAGGTGTGTCGGTCCTGACTGAGAATAGGGAGGTTTCAGGTGTGTCGGTCCTGACTGAGAATAGGGAGGTTTCAGGTGTGTCGGTACTGACTGAGAAGAGGGAGGTTTCAGGTGTGTCGGTCCTGACTGAGAATAGGGAGGTTTCAGGTGTGTCGGTCCTGACTGAGAATAGGGAGGTTTCAGGTGTGTTGGTCCTGACTGGGAATAGGGAGGTTTCAGGTGTGTCGGTCCTGACTGAGAACAGGGAGGTTTCAGGTGTGTCGGTCCTGACTGAGAATAGGGAGGTTTCAGGTGTGTTGGTCCTGACTGAGAAGAGGGAGGTTTCAGGTGTGTCGGTCCTGACTGAGAATAGGGAGGTTTCAGGTGTGTCGGTCCTGACTGAGAATAGGGAGGTTTCAGGTGTGTTGGTCCTGACTGGGAATAGGGAGGTTTCAGGTGTGTCGGTCCTGACTGAGAACAGGGAGGTTTCAGGTGTGTCGGTCCTGACTGAGAATAGGGAGGTTTCAGGTGTGTCGGTACTGACTGAGAAGAGGGAGGTTTCAGGTGTGTCGGTCCTGACTGAGAATAGGGAGGTTTCAGGTGTGTCGGTCCTGACTGAGAATAGGGAGGTTTCAGGTGTGTCGGTCCTGACTGAGAATAGGGAGGTTTCAGGTGTGTTGGTCCTGACTGGGAATAGGGAGGTTTCAGGTGTGTCGGTCCTGACTGAGAACAGGGAGGTTTCAGGTGTGTCGGTCCTGACTGGGAACAGGGCCAGCTGTGTCCTTCCGCTCATGGTATGCACAGCCTGAAGGCCTGGGGGGAGATGATTGATGGATAATTATCGGAGAGAGATGAGGCAGGAGGTGGAAATGGTTATATTTGAACAGATTGGACACCATTGGAGCTGTAGCTCTAAATGAGCTGGAACTGTCTGTAGGTTATCGCTGGGTTACTGCTGCCCAGCTGTTATAATGGGGCCTGAACTATGTAGTGCGTTATTATTATTACCATTATTATGATTATTATTGTTGTTCTTGTTGTTGTTATTATTGTTATTCTTTTTTTCTAGGGCCTGTTCCACAAAGCAGGATTGCTGACTTAGCTGGATAACTGCGCTGAGTAAAACCCACAAAGCAGGATTACTGAGTTAGCTGGATAACTGCACTGAGTAAAACCCACAGAGCAGGATTACTGAGTTAGCTGGATAACTGCACTGAGTAAAACCCACAAAGCAGGATTACTGAGTTAGCTGGATAACTGCGCTGAGTAAAACCCGGAAACCCCATATCTGGAACATGGACTGAAGTAAAAAGAGCTGTTCTGGGTTTTAGTGTAATGTAATGTAGTGCTGTTCAGTGCAGTTATCTGGCTGTCTCGGTAATCGTGCTCTGTGGAACAGGGCCCAGGTATTGTTTAACAACAGTATTGTGGCAAAAGCTTTGCACTCTGCAGGGATTGTGAACGCTTGTGAGACTGGGAGTCATAAACGAAATAAATTGAGCAAAAAATTGACTTAACACAAAAAATGAGAGCAAATTGATAGATCCCACCTTGCCTCAATGCTCTTTCCTTCAAAATGGAGTCCAGCCTTAACCATTGTAACAGGCCTCTCCCACAAACTGGAATCCAAATGTACATCTGTAACAAGCTGGGCTATATAGTTCTGCTTGTAACATCAAACAATAACATTGCAAGCAAAGAAGTGACCTTGAATTTAACAGATTTTTGTTCCCATTGAAATATTTCTCCCTGTAAAAATGTCTCCATCCATCCACTGTCTAACCCGCTTATTCCTGGCCCCGGATCGCAGAGTAGCTGGAGCCTTATCTTGTTGAAAATAGGGCTGTTGTCATATTTTCATATTTCTTATGTTGTCGTATGTCGTATGTTGTCAGATTGAAATAAAACATCTGTGCCAAAGATAACAAAAAGCACAGAGGTTCCTCTCAGGGCAGAGTGAGCTTTGAGTGTATCACGGAGAGGCCTTCTAGCAGAGAGAGTTTAGCTTGAAGGAAGAGCATGCTGGGACGATTGTCCTCCAGGTGAGGGTTTGTCATAACTCAGGGGGGATTTATAGGAGGTGTTTGTCCTGTGGGTCAGGTATGGAGAAAGAGAGATCAGGGGTTCTGAACATTAACATTAACGCTGTGGGGAAAGCTAGGAACGGAGATAACGGAATCGGGTGGGCGTGACCTCAGGGAGTGACCTAAGGGTCAGCTGATTTTGTCCTTTTTAGCCTTTTCTAGGAGATCAGGAATCACAAAATCTAACTAAAACGAACTCTCCAAAACTGGTTAGTTGGGGAAAAAAAAAAAGTTTAGTTAAGTTACATTTTAAGGACAAACGTTTGAGTGGATATAGGCCTTAATGCACTTTCTCAGTCCTGCTCTGTTGACGCATCAATTTGTACTGTGAGTTGCTCTGGATGCAGCAATCTGAGAAATGCCCAAAATAAATGTTAAATCTGCTTATTACAATTCCAGATGGCTGAGCGCCAGGTTGAGAGCCGCTCTTGTGCCCTTCAGCAAGCTCCTTAGCTGCTGTAAATATCTGCCCGTATAAACGGACAGTAATTTAGCGGTTGTACTCGGTGGAGTGGCATGGCTTGTGGTTTCGGATCGAGCCTCGTGAGTCCGACCGTGGACCGGGAGCGTCGAGGGGTGAATCGCAAATGGACGTCAGGTTGATCGGGTGAAATATGAAGTGAAACCTGGTGGTGCGGTGCATGCTTGGAGCAAATACCTGCAGACACCGCTGTCCGCAGGGCCTGGGGTTGAGCAGCCCTGCTCTCTGTGCCTTATAAATCAATTTAAAAGTGCATCTTTCATCCAAATGTTCTTCTGTCCATCTGCACTTGTTACTGTTAAGGGTAAAGTTTCAAAAAGACAAACGAAAAAAGAAAAATCATTGGAATAGTAAACCGCAAACAAACTGTTTAGAGAAAAAAAAATCTAACATTGCATTCGCAAGCAAAAGATTTCATTATAAGTTTTTGAAAAAATAAAGAGAGGTTTGATGACTCACATTTTCTTTAGTTGTTCTGCAAGATAATCAATATTATAGTTCAGATCTGGGCTATTATTTAGTTGAATGTGTAATTCAAGAAAACCTGTAGCCTCCGCTAATCACACAATGTTGTAGTACACATAGTGATTTTGGAAAAACAGGATAAAGTTTTAAGAAATAATAAAAAATAAAAATAAATCTATAATTGTATTCACTTGTGACAGATTCCATTAATGTTTGCTTGAAAATATCTATAGAGTTGTTATGGTAGATGACTCACAGTATGTTCCATGTCTCTATATGAGAAACTAACGGTTGTAGTCATTAGGAACCAACGTGTACGGAATGTTTTTCTCCTTAATCCCATATCAGAATAATATGGTGCAAAGCTTTAACAAGGTTAAAAACTAAAGGTGATAGAACCTCTATGAGGGCTTTTAAGATCTGGAATGCACTTCCTGTTGACATCGGAAAGGCAGAAACAGTTGACAGTTTTAAGTCACTCTTAGAAATTGGCCTATTATGATAAAAGAAACATAATTCGGGTGAATTATAAAAAGAAAACCAGGGCTGGATTTGTATTCCAGAGCCAGATTTCAGGATCCCTGATCTAGGGCGTCTCTGACTTTCGCATTAGATGCATGAATTGCCCGTCGACAATTTCATTTGCTTCCAAGGTATCCGTCCCCAAGGCCTTGCCAGGCACCCATCCACGAGGGGAAAAGTTCTCCCTTCTGATGGACAGCGACTCGAGTAGCTCCGGCCTTTCGTGCAAAATTCACCTCGGAAGACTGGACGGAAACCGCCCGGCCGACAGAGCGGCTGGCAGAGCGGCTTTGAGAACGCGAGCGTGAAACGTCAATGTTAACATTTCGCCGAGCGCAGAGTGCAAATAACCTCGCCGAATGAAGGCTTTCTCGCAAGCGGCTGTTTTGTTGTCATTTTCTATGCCGTTTGCGTCGGGCGGAGTGGGTGCTTCTCAATAATCGAAGCCAATTAAAAAGTCATGAACTGCGGCCTTGTCATTGAGAGAGAGAGAGAGAGAGAGGAGAGAGAGCCCCCCGGTTCGTAAATTTCCCAGACGGCTCCTTCAGCGTGCGCTTGGAGTGATGGGCGCTAAGAGCCGGCCCTCTTTAATATTCCCCCTTTTCAAAAGAGGGGGTTCGGCGAAAACTTCCAGACGACGAGGTCCTCCAGCTGCTCCTCGCTCCCCGGGTCTGAAAGGGCTCGAGTTAATTGCACGGGCCGAGGACACGGACATCAAAATGGAGGGCCAAAAAAAACAACAACATGAAGCTTGTTAAGGGCGGGGAGAGAGAAATCCAGGCCCATGTGAAATGCATTGAGGGTGCAGGGACAGCCTTGGGGCCCCACAGAGAGGAATGTGTTTAATTATCGGGTCAAAAGTACCCGTCAACCACATATGGAGACTGGACCACACTGTTTTTTAAACAGCTTTGCTTGCCGTCTCATTTCTCTAAAGCGTAAAGGCATTTTAACTCAAGCTCAGGGCTGCCAAGGCAAAACTAATAATAATAAAAGAATAATAATAATACAAGTTTTAATGATAAAAGTCTAGTGCTACAAAAAAAAACTGATGAAATACTATGACTGTTTTTCGGTAACTTTTTCGAGTTTCTTATCACCTATCGGATTTGACGAGGGAGCTCCCCCGTTATCGCGGCTGAGACAGGATGTGAGGTTTTGTGCAGACGCTGGCTTTGATGAACTTGTGTGGTCGACTCCATCTCCTTCAATCTTCTCCCCAATCTTCACAAGCAGCCTTGATTCCAGAGATTTATTATGTGGGCTTCATCACGACCTCAGACGCAATAATGTCAAAACACTTAAAGTAAAATCACCTGTATGCCCGGGAGAAGGGCCCTTTTCCTTCACTATCCTAATTCAATAAACCTTGT
>NC_083761.1:3617253-3632253 GCF_963514075.1 Conger conger
ATTTCCTGCTGTATGTCCGACGTTAATCCTTTAGCTTCTGTTTTAATAAAATATTACCCAGCGGGCAGTTGGACATTTTAAATCCCACTTTAAACTCTGCACTCTTCTTTATGTTCCCTCGGCAGTGACGTTCCGCGCGCGCCGGAGTGGGAACGCCGGAGTGGGAACGCCGGAGTGGGAACGCCGCAGAGCTCTGAGGACGCCCCGGCGGGACCGGCGCGGTGCGGCTCCTCTCTGTGATTTTGTACGGGCGAGAGGCGATGGTGAGGGGGGGGGGGGCGAGGCGCGGAGACGGAGCGCGCGGGTCTCCCGAGAGACGCCCCCGGCGCGCTACAAACGCGGGGCAACAGTTAATTTTGTTCTGACAACCCTTCGCCACGGGCCGTTCCCGTGGAGACGGGCGAAATCGCACCTCCTGTCAGTGAGCCTGGGGGACGGGTCTGGGGCGGCGCGGACCGACCAATTAGAGAGGCCCCCTCGTCCCCGACGCCGGCCCTCCGAGGGCCCGGCCTTCACGGGGAGACGGGCCCGGCGGCAACGCCGTGGGAGGACGGGAGAAAAGAGAGGCGGAGAAAAGAGAGGGGGAGAAAGAGAAAGGGGTTGTGACATTGTTGGGAAATTATACAGGAGGAGAAGCGGAAAGGCCCTTTGATTCGCGCTGGATTTGTTCCTAAGAGCCGGGGGTGTGTGCTCTCGGGAACCGTGCGGAACACGCGGTACCTCCTCTGATGAACACAACGGAGGCGGTTAAAGCGTCGAACGGTCGCGGTCGCGGTCGCGGTCGTCCTTGCTTTCTCTTTCCAGTGAAGAACTGACCTCACGCCAAAGAAGGACCGCTCCAGCGAAGTGCCGTCGCCTTTCATTTTCAAATCCGCGCGGTATTACGAAATGCTGGTGACAAACGGAAATTAGCATAGGCTACTGACGGCGCAAAAAAGGATTTAAGCAATTAGTATCCTGACAGCACACACACACGCAAACTTAATCTACAGATGTGCAGATGTTGCTGCTACGAAAATGCTGATTTGTGAAAGATGCTTTTTAACCCCACGTCTGTTGTGCGTGCCGTGTGATGGACGCATTGTGGCTACCGTACCGTATGGTGCTGTCCCCTGCTGCAGGGTCAAGTGTAATTTTACAGAATCAGCAAATTAAACAAGAAGAAAAAGATGCATACGACACCCTGCATTGGGGATTATTTGATCTGATCAACTGTAAATCGCTTTAGATTAAAACGTCAGCGAAATAACTAATGTAATGAATTTCACGGCATGAAACACGTCGCTGTCACCAAACCGTTAACAGGCGAGTGAAACCTCCAGTATTTAAGGGAGCGTTTGGCCCACAAGTCCTCGTGAGAAAGCATGCCTCAATTACACACTCATAACTTCAGTTTCGCACAACCCAGGCCTTTACAAGTCCCAGTGTGGGGTGGGTAGAATAACAATCGATATTCTGCTCCGATTATTTTCTTTCTTTCTTTTGGACTCGCGATTTATGCCGTCGCCCTGCTGTGTTAAAAACCCCCCTATTCCCACCTTCCATTTACTCTACCTCTACGTCGCAGAATGTATTTATTTATGTCTTTATTTTATTTGCCGGTAATATGACGTTACGTCATACCATTCTGCTCTTCGGTCAGGTTATTCTGAAGCCGCTGAATATTCACACCGCTGTCTGCGCTGAACGCCTCGCACAGATTCAATCTGACTTCTGAGGTGGAGATACCGCTGTTTCCCCACATCCTTCCCCGGCGAAGATTATTTTCGACCCAAGCCGGCGGTCTAATCGAACTTAATGCTGGATATATATTTGATCAATTTGCGCACCGCTCGCCAAAAAGCAATTTGTAAACTTCGCTGAACCTTCGCTACAGGACGGAGGAGCCTTCCGTGCCCGTCTGGTTCGATATTTCCCACCCGGTGATAACAGCTCCCCCTAATACGCTGCATTTTTACACAACAATCTTTATTCAGCTGCATCAATACACCGTCTGCCAGGCATTCAGGTGAAGAAATGAAAAAACAAACTCAGATATTTTGGGGGGGGAAACGCTCGCAGCCATATTTGAATACATGCATATGTTAGGAGAATTGAGATGGTTTTGTCCTTTACTTCACCTTTGATAGTCTTTGTTATGGGTGTTGTTTGCAACAACTGGAGATGTCTAGAGATATACACTATAACTATGTTTGCAATTGCCGATTTTATATCTGCCAGAATAGAGAAAAGGAGAGAAGCCCAATATTGACGTATTTCAGCAAAGCTTCTGCACAGCATGAAAACAGTTTCTGCTCGCGAACCCAAATGCGTTTACTGCTTAAGGCAAAGCGAAGCTCAATTTTAATTTATGAAGGCCTCAAAACGGTATCGATCCGGGTTTGTCATAAACTGACAGTTCTTGTTCCAGGAGATAATATATTGAGTGGTGGCAGGGCTTCAGTTAAGAGGAGGGAAATGCCTTCACGCCCGTTTCATATAACATTTATGGCGACCGGTTGTTGAAATCATAATAAATAATTTAGAGAATGCACCTCCCTGTTATGCTTTCAGTGTGTTTCCTCCTGGCCTGTTAATGTTAATGGTATATATAGCTGCTGATTGTTTAACTAATGGAGACGTGCTTGTGTGCTTGACTTCACCTTCTTCTCAAGATGGGTTGGGTTATTTACCCCCGGGATGTGTGTTGCATGCATGTGTTGGTCCCAATCTCACATACACGCATACACACAGTGCTGTAGTGTCGGTGTGTGTGTGTGGCAGAGGTGCAGCGTTGGTGTGCTGTGGTGTGTGTGTGTGTGTGTGTGTATGTATGTGTGTGTGTGTGAGTGTATGTGTGTGTGTGTATGTGTGTGTGTGTGTATGTGTGTGTGTGTGTATGTGTGTGTGTATGTGTATGTATGTGTGTGTATGTGTGTGTGTGTGTGTATGTGTGTGTGTATGTGTGTGTGTATGTGTGTGTGTGTGTGTGTGTGTGTGTGTGGCAGAGGTACAGCGTTGGTGTGCTGTGGTGTGTGTATGTATGTGTGTGTGTGTGGGTGTGTGGGTGTGTATGTATGTGTGTGTGTGTATGTGTGTATGTGTGTGTGTGTGTGTATGTATGTGTATGTGTGTGTGTGTGTGTGTGTGTATGTGTATGTGTATGTGTATGTGTATGTGTGTGTGTGTATGTGTGTGTATGTGTGTGTTTGTATATGTATGTGTATGTATGTGTGTCTGTATGTGTATGTATGTGTGTGTGCGTGTGTGGGTGTGGTGAGCCTGATAAACAGATGGAGATGAAAGAGACAGATAGAGAGCACAGCCGCTGAAAACACACATCTGAGACAACGGACTCCAAACCCGGCGCTCGGCAACCGTTCCGGGGCTCCGCCCCCCTCTCCCAGCCAACCCACGGCCGGGAGGACAGGACACACCTCCGGGAGCCTCAAAAATACCGTGTACCCCCCCTCCCAGGGTGTGACCCATCCCCTCCCGGGAGAACGTTGTTCTGTCGTTTTCGCCGGAACATTACTCTCCCGCACGACTGCTGCCGCCACCATCGATCTCGCCGTTATCTCCACGGTCCGTTATCCGTACTGTACCGACCTCCGTTAATCGAGATTTTAATCCATCCTCCAGCTTCTCCCCCACGTTCCCTCCATTTTCCTTCGGGCATAGAGGGAGAGCAAAACAAACTCAAATAAAGACGAGGTTATACTAGCTAATATTTTACCCCCTATTTTTTTCTTTTTATTCGCCTGTTATTTATAATGTTCGTCACTGTCGTTCTTCACTGTCGGTTTTCGGAAAAAATAACACGTATGGCCTCAGGTTGCGGTTGTCGCCTGACGCTTGACTGACGTTGTTTGTTTTCTCCGCAGAACAGCCAGAGATCTCTTGTCTGAATGTGTTTCGGAGTGAGCACCCCAGTCGAGTGCGTGTTCCCACTTCAGCCGGCCTCTCCATGTTGTTTTCAGCTCTTCTCCGCAGGACGCCATTTCGCTCAGTCACTGACATGAGGGAAAACGGGGACACTCAGTCTTTCCCAGAGAGAGGTGGTGTGGGAGCAGGCTTTTAATGGTAATGCTAAGTGGTTGGTATTTATGTAGCGCCTCTATCCAAACCGCTGTACAATTGATGCTTCTCATTCACCCATTCATACACACGCACACACACACACATGCACCAACGCCGATTGGCTGCTATGCAGCTTGTCAGGATTAGGTGAGGTTAGGTGTCTTGCTCAGGGTCACTTCGGCCCCAGGGCGGGATGGAACTGGCAACCCTCCGACCGCCAGACGACTGCCCTCACCTCCTAAGCCACTGTACAAGCAATTATACGCCTGATTGTACGAATCAACCGTTAGAGTCTTTGCTAAGGACGTTGATCAGTAGAATCGGGTACGTTAGTGCTCGTTTGGAACAAAAGCGTGCACCAACACCGGCCCTCTCCGGGTAAGATTGAGTATCCCTGGTTTACGCCATGACTCAGATGAGAGTTTGACTGTTTCACCAAACTTCCCTTTCCTTGCGGTCTCAGGTGAACCATAGTACTGGCGCGAGAATACAGGAAGCCAGATGCCTTTTGAAGTGAAACTGTATATTATAATTACTGTGGACAACCGTATAATTTTCTCGGGCAGTTTACGTTGTGTGAAAAGCGATGTTTATGCACTGGATTTTACTCCCGGGTAACTGGTAATTAAAACATGACTGTGTACACTACTTACCTGTGGCAGGGGAGAGTTCTGTCGCCTCGACTGCATCGCAGAGCGGGTTGCCCTTAATGAACTATATCATCACATGCTAATTCATTCATATTTAAAATACCAGCAAAGCATCTTGAGTGCGTTAAATTAGTTATGTCCGCTCCGTGTAATTGGTGATGACATGCGTGTTGGGGGATGTTAACTTTGGTATCTGATGTACTTTAACACCCCTCCAAGGGCCAGGGGTGTGGGCCGCTAAGCTAGGTGCTAATCAGGCTGCTTTAGGTCAAATTAATCATAATAATTTGTTACTTAGCTTACTTAATCTAAAGCGATTTACAGTTAGACTAGACTAAACTGGGGACAGTCCCCCGTGGAGCAATGCGGGGATATGCCTGGGATCAATTTTCCAGGTCCCAGTCATGTACCTTAGGCACGGGGATACAGGCTGCCCCCAGGTGGTCCTAGAACCGATTTAATGTATACTAATGTATCTATGGATATGATTATCCATTTTAGCACAACTGACGGACCTATGCCTATCTCCTGATTGCATCATTTCCCCTGTATATTCAGTTTATTCATTTCAGATGATCAACCTAAAGGCGTATCACTGGATACCCTCTCCAAAAGGCTCCTTTGTGTCTCCTCCACAGTAAAATGTTCAGTATTACATAATTTCTTACTGAGGATATGTATTATATTATCCACTGTGGCCAGAGTGGACTTATAACAGTGCCAGTGACATTTTATTGAGTATCTTGTTCAAGGGTTCTTTGTCTGGCAGGATGGGAGCTTTTATACTTTTTACACCGACCATGTGAAAGGGCTCCCTAAAGCGCTAAAAAGCGTTCCCCTATGGAGACAAACCAAAGAACACTTATTTTCCCAGAGGGTTGTTGCCGCATGTCTGTCTGTGAATTGATTAATGTGGACTGTTCACAAAGTGTGCAAATGGAAAGTGGTGTTGGAAAATTTGCATCTGAAACATGGCGTAATCCAGGGATCCTCACTCGTAACCAGAAAGGATACTCACTCTTACACACCGGATTCGACTGATCAATGTCCTGAGCAAAGACTCGAATGGCTGATGGTAGAATCAGGTGTGTTGCTGCGGCCGTACCGGGCCTTTCTGGGAAAAGAGTGTCCCCTGGATGAATCCATTCCCGGTTTGACCATATTGACTGTGATAAACGTGAAATGAATGAACTAAATTGCAGACCTGAAACCTGTGATTGCACTTTGTCAGATTGTCTTTGCGTAGCTTCTGTGCACTGCAGCCCCTCCAGGCTCAAGCTCTCTGCTCGGAAATGTACGCTCACTCCAAAAACAAATCCTACACAGACAGGGAGACCTACTCAAAAAGACAAACCGGGAAATGGATGCGTTTTCTAAATAGAAACCCTTCTCAGATGGAAGCCAGCTCAGGGAGAGGACTAAGAAACAGATGCTTTCTCAGAAGCGAAAGCTTGATCATGGAGTACTTTTTTATTTTATTTTTTTCTTTCTTTCTTTTTTTTTTTTTTTAAACGAGCAATTCCAAATATGATTGTTCTACAGCCATGTTGCCTGGTTGCCAGATTGCAGGTTTCTAAATCCCCTGACTCTTCTCAACTTTAATCACGCGTGTTTCGGTTCCTGAGTGGGCGTCTGTTTTTAGAGCAAGGATACGTTTCAGGGAAAATTCTAATTTCTGGGTGGCCTTCAGTATCTGAGCAGGTGTCCATTTTGGCAGGCCTTGTGGGAAAAATGTCCTGTAAGAAGACGCTGTCTACGTTTCCTTTGGTGAGGAGATTTTTAATTGCACGGTCACTGTTGACGTTTACTGTATGCTCGCTTGTACAGTATTTCCTTCCCACGTCTTACTTTCTGGATATTGTTGACTCATAGAAAACCAACAAACAAACAAACAAACAAAAAGAATTGGCTGACAACTCAAAATTCCAAGCTCTCCTTAGAGAGAGAACAGGTTTTATGGGATCAATGAAAGATGTTGATCTACCCCATGCAATGCTATGCAACAGTTCTAAATATGTTTGTGTTTGTGCATGGATAGGTATGTGTGCATATTTTTGTGTGTGTGTGTTTGTGCATGTGTGTATGTATGTGCGTGAATGTGTGCATGTGTACTTGTGTGTGCATATTTGTGTGTGTGCTTGCATATGTGTACTGTATGGGATTACATGATGATGATAATGTGTGTGTGTGTTTATGTGTGTGTATTTGTGTGTGTGTGTGTGTGTACTTGCACATGCTTTTGTGTGCGTGTGTGTATCCCTGAATGTTTGCATGTCTGTGCGCCTGTATGTCTGTGTATGTGTATGTGTATATGTATGTGTGTGTGTGTGTGCGTGCGTGCGTGCGTGCGTGCGTGCGTGCGTGCGTGCGTGCGTGCGCGTGTGTGCGTGCGTGCGTGCGTGCGTGCGTGCGTGCGTGCGTGCGTGCGTGTGTGTTTGTGTGTTTGTGTGAGTGTGCGTGCGTGCGTGCGTGCGTGCGTGCGCGTGCCTGGAGGATTACCGTTCCCATTCCAGGAGATTTACAGGAGGGCCCGTATGTGGCACTGCTCAACAGCCCTCTCACCTGCGATGACCTCGTCCTGCAGCTGACATTTCAATACAAGTTGACACGCCAGGCAGAAAGCGTTTCACTGCCTTTTGATGAATTAGCTGCACTAGCACAGTGCCGGCAAACTGTTTTCATACGGAGCACATAAAACAGAACTGCGGAACAGTAAATACGCAGAAAAACTCAAACTATCAAGTAGGATAGAGGCCATTTTACTGTTATATTCCGCACTTCCCAGCCAAAGCTGAACCGCCTTATCTGAATATAATTTCCCCATGGATGCAGAGGAAGATTTTCCATCCGCTAAGGCGGCATAAAGATGTCAACATAACATTTATAAAACCGCTAAAATAATGTGATTTGAAACAATGCATCAATCTAATTATTAATTTCAGGCCTAACTGACTCTTCTCCGAACCATTGCAGCTGTTTATATTATTAATATCAATAAACATGTAATCAGCTCGAAATTACTTTTGGTGGCTCTGCAAAGATCCGATAAATATACGAGGATGGCAGAGTAAGTGCTTAGCGAGCTTCACTTTGGATAATTAGCTCTTTTACGTTATAACTTATATAAATTACAAATGACCGATTCAACCCTTCGCCTTGGTTTTAGACTCCCGTAGAAATGGTGAGACACAAACCAGACGACGCTGCATTGAAGTTATAAACGCAAAAGAATTTGTAGGTTTTACTGCTTGTTTTCTTTTTTTCAGGTGGCGTGTTATTGACAGTGGATTATTCCTTTAGGGCACATTCTTGGAAAACCATTACTGGTTTCCTTTGTCACTGAACCTCTTGAGGGGTCAAAGGTCAATCTTCCTTTCATGCAAACTTAGTAGGGCACATCTTTCATGACTGAACAACAGAAGGTAGATGCTGGTAAAAGTGTAAAGGTAAGCAAAGGAATGGATCTTTGGTCACACTTTACAATAAAGTTTGTGAATTGGCATTAACTAGTGAAGCTGTTAACATGAATTAATGATGGACAAATACATTAATTAATGCAATAAATTAACTTTTTATTAGTTAATGCATTTGTTAACAACTAACTAATGTGTTTGTTACATGATATGTATACCAAAATGATAAACTTCACATTCACTGTCTTTTTCATTCCAATATGAATTGTCAATAATTAATGTTGTTGTTGTTGACGTGAATTAATGATGTTCAAATATATTAACAGAGCTGTTCAGATTAACTTCTCAGTCGTAGTCAGTTTAACAAGTACATTAGTTCATGCCAACTCATGGAACTTTATTGTAAAGTGTTACCTGATACTCTGTTCTACACTGGCATATGACCTGCTGTCCAAGTTTAAATCTAATCAAAACGGAGCCTGTTTTATTCACCTTTTCTGTTTTTCTGCAGAGTCATGCTCAATGCGTTGGCCACTCTGGAGCTTTGAAAACTCACATTTCACGCCTTTTGAAATTGCGCATTATGCCAGGGTACACGCACACATACATTATACAGGCTCTCGCTGCGCCCTGGCGTTGAGTCATCGGCGTGTTGACACTCCTAAATAAGTTTTCCATATTCCCGCAATCTGTCTTGGCATCTCGGCGAGCGCGGATTCATCACCGGCCGGCGCCTCCTGCCCTTTCCCGCCGGAACGCGCTGCAGATCTCCGCTCTGAATAAAGCATCGCTCAGGCCCGATTAATGCCGCGTCGTCCTCACACCGAGCTCTCCGCACCGCCGCTGGAGAAATGAATCACGCCGTTTAGAGGCAGGTCCCGCGGTCGTTCTGCGGTCGTTCTGTGGTTGTTCTGTGGTCGTTCTGCGGTTGCTCTGTGGTGTTGCTCTGCGGTTGCTCTGCGGTCCCTCTGTGGTCGCTCTGTGGTTGCTCTGTGGTTGTTCTGCGGTTGCTCTGTGGTGTCGCTCTGTGGTCGCTCCGGCGACCAAGGTTAACTTTTGTTGTTGTTGACAATTGTTTGACGGCTTTTTGTTCACAAAATAAAAATCAACACTGTAAACTTTTAGATTCTTGAAACTTCAACAACAGATTGTTTTCAGCAGAAAAACAGGATTCGGTTAGAGTCCTTTTCTCCATTCTTCAGGTCTTCCTGCATGGACCTGTGTGGGCGGCCTGTGGCATAGTGCTTAAGGTACATGACTGGGACCCGCAAGGTCGGTGGTTCAATCCCCGGTGTAGCCACAATAAGATCCGCACAGCCGTTGGTCTGAAAAGTGCCTAAAAATGTACAAATGCTTGTTGCTGGAGTGGTACCCTATTGGTGCATAACATTTCACCCTTAGCTAGCAATATGTAATTCATTTGTACCTTTTCTGCTTGGAAAACATACTAATTTCTACTGAAAGAGATCGTTACTTTCAGGGTCCATTTTGGGAATTTGATACTTGAAGAATGTTCCTCCACTGTCACTTTATTTCTGAAAGTGTGCAGACTGTGAGTTTTAATTTCAGGATGTTTCCATCCATATTGTGTGATCCATGTAGTAAGAATTACAGTCCTTTTTATACACAGTTCCCTCCGTTTTTTTGGGGACCGAACGCAACCGTGGGCTTGGCGACTCGGTTCTTCGGCGGCCAGCTGTGTGTGGTTGCATCATTAGTTCACACGCAAGACGGCAAACAGTTTATTTTAGGTGTGGCTTCGGCATTTGGAGTCTGCTCCTGTTGTCTCTCATCATGGCTAAATAGTCATTTTACAGCTGTTCAGCCGCTGCGGCCAGCTGTTGGCGGCTAGGGCCTGTAATCACGTTGTGTTTAACACAAATCTGCACCGTGCGCGGTTTCGGCTGGCTGCCCACGCTGTGAGAACGCTGTCCGTCTGTGCCCACGGCCCCTTTTTAAAGATTACGCCCGTGCGCCGCTTCGAGATGGTCCCGCGTCTCGCCGGCTGTTTCTGCATCAAACCCGCAACCGCAGTGAGGGGAACGCGAATCTGCACCGTGTGCAGTTCTGCTGCTGCCTCGCCCAGCGCGACCGGAGTCTGTCTGTGCTGATGGCCCAGCTCTGAGACGGTCCTTTGTCCTGTGTCTCAAACCCAGTCGCTCTGGGACTGGAGTCTGTCTGTGCTGATGGCCCAGCTCTGAGACGGTCCTGCTTCTCACCTCCGGTCAAACCCAGACACTCTGTGGGACTGGAGTCAGTCTGTGCTGATGGCCGCTGGTCGTTTTTAAACATCACAGTCCCGTGTCTCACCGCTGGTTAAACCCAGTCACCCTGCGGTTGTCACACACACACACACACACACACAGAAATCAATCGCATGGCGGGATGCGCAGTATTGATTCTGCTGCTGCTGACGGATATCTGGGCTGACTTCTCTGCAGCGGCGATCCTCCCCCTCCTCATCCTCCTCTTCCTCCTCTTCCTCCTCCTCCTCCTCTGTGAGCCGGTGCCGCTAATTTAACGCAGGGCCTCCGGCACTCAGGTGGGCTGTGATTGGTAATGCAGAGGGACTGAGCCACACCAGCGCCGTTTTGGGTTTAAACCCGCCGATAATGATGTAACGTGCTGCTGCTACCGGAGGCACAATAACAGCCTATGAGAACAGACCAGAATGGAGAGACAGGGAGGATGATGGGTATAGGCAATGTTTAATAATTAAAATAGTACCTCTATGCACTGATGCTCATTTGGGAGTGGTAACGTTGTTGTAACATTGCAAAAACATTGCAAGAATGTATCCATTATGAGCTAAAATGCTAAACTGATCCCAGAACAAATGTCTGACCCCTCTTTGGATATGTTATGGATTTGGGCACTGCGTTGGGGGATTAACCCTTTGAAGATCAGGCTTTTTGGAAAGTTTTTTTTCTTCTGCAACATTCTAAGTCAGTGTTCTAGAACTCTGTTGCTTTCAGTCACCAGCGGTGATTGTGACATCAGCATTAGAATGTTCAGATAAGAACACTAGAACGCTCCGTTAAAGAGATTCTAATCCCATATTAGGGTTTAGAGTGGGTAAATAGTTTAGTCATCCCTCTTAGTGCAGCAGGGGAGGAGGCGGGAGAATGATTGCATTTGCCTGTCAGTCCATCAGTCATGTGCCGTCTCTGAATGCGAAAGCAGTCCGCGGCCGAAATGAATAGAAACAGGAGCTAATGTTATGTTTAGGATCTCCTTTCAAAGAACGGTCAATAAGACTGCCTCATAAATCAAAACCTCTTTTCTGCAATTTTGCCGGATTGTCTCTGGCACTCGAATGAGAAGTGAATCAATCGGTCAGCCTCGTCACAGCCCGACACACGCTGCAATCACGCACGGGGGAGAGAGCAGAACGTGGCCATGGCAGATATTAACTGACGGATAGATCGGGGGGAAACGGACTCTCTCTACCTGCGGAGAAAGTGTTTTTTCTCACATAATCCTTCAGCGTGCTGCTTCTGTGGATAGAACAGGAGGGTAGGAAGGGCACTGGGCTCCTCTGAGCTGTCTGGTGTTACAGCGCCTTCGACTTGTCAAACCGAGCCCTGCTCAAAACGCTCTCTCCGCGAACACAGACAAATGGAAATGTGTGTGTGTGTGAGAGAGAGAGAGTGAGGGACAGAGAGGGAGGCAGTGTGTGTGTGTGTGTGTGTGTGTGTGTGAGAGAGGGACAGAGAGGGAGGCAGTGTGTGTGTGTGTGTGTGTGTGTGTGTGTGAGAGAGAGAGAGAGAGAGAGAGTGAGGGACAGAGGGAGGCAGTGTGTATGTGTGTGTGTGTGTGTGAGAGAGAGAGAGACAGAGAGAGGCAGTGTGTGTGTATGTGTGTGTGTGTGTGTGTGTGTGTGTGTGTGTGTGTGTGTGTGTGTGTGTGTGAGAGAGAGATGCAAAGTGTGTGTGTGTGTGTGTGTGTGAGAGAGAGAGACAGACAGAGAGAGGTAATGTGTGTGTGTGTGTGTGTATGTGTGAGACAGAGATGCGGAGAGAGGCAGTGTGTTTGTGTGTGTGTGTGTGTGAGAGAGAGAGAGAGAGAGAGAGAGAGAGGCAGTGTGTGTGTGTGTGTGTGAGAGAGAGACAGAGAGAGGCAGTGTGTGTGTGTGTATGTATGTGAGAGAGAGAGAGAGAGAGAGAGAGAGTTGAAAGAAAATCCCACATTGGTGTGGGAAGCATATACGTATGGAGTGCCGCTGTGGGTTATGCAATCGTCAATTCAGAGCAGGCTGGAGGCCCGTTGCTCTGTCAATATCTCTGTGTGCTCCTCTGCTCAGTCACACTCTCGCTGTGCCGTGTGCTGCTGGGTAAAGGTGGGGATTGGTGGAGGGGACGCAGCGACACGCTCCCGTGTGACACATCGCCTGTGCCACGTCTCGATCACCAACAGCGATCACGGTGTCAGATTTGTCCTGTCCGTCACTATCCATACGTGTCATAGCCCCGCCCCCAGGGGAAACGCCTAGTTCATCTTACTTTTTACTCATACGGTATACTAAAACCGCCTTACAGTATGCATGCTGAATTATAGTATACATATATAGTGTGTAGTATGTAGTATTCGGTTTCAGACACAGACTAAACGTCCATCCTAATATTTTGCTCCGATCTCCTGGGTGGAGCTGGAAGTGATTATAGAGACCAGCCGCCTGGGGTTATGGGTAGAGGCACCACTTGGCAGGACTTTCACTTTCTGACCCCCGGACTTTCCACCTCTGCCTGCTCCTTCCCCCAGAGTCATAGATCATGTGCCAAACGACCACCTCTTTCCCCGGGAATATCCACCTCTTTCCCCGGGAATATCCACCTCTTTCCCCGGGAATATCCACCTATTTCCCTGGGAATATCCAGGTGGGATAATGAGATCCGATCTTCCGGCCGCTCATCCGGTTAAAGTACCGGGGAGAGGCCGGAAATCCCGGCAGAAGAAGAAAAGCGGAGCGTTAAGATTCAATTCCACGCGGGTCGTCCTCCCCTTTCATTCCCCTGCAGGAAAATAAAGCCGCGCGGTTCATTCGATTCTTTACCCCGGCGAGATCGGGATGAGCAACTGGATTAGCTTTTCATCTCCGCCTCCACTCCTGCCTCAGTGTCCTCTCTCCCTTTCCCTCTCTCTCAATCCCTTCCCCTCTCTCCCTCTCAGCCCCTTTCTCTCTCTACCTCTCCACTGCTCTCTCCCTCTCTCAATCCCTTTCTCTCTACCTCTCCACTGCTCTCTCCCTCTCTCAATCCCTTTCTCTCTACCTCTCCACTGCCCTCTCCCTCTCTCAGCCCCTTTCTCTCTACCTCTCCACTGCCCTCTCCCTCTCTCAGCCCCTTTCTCTCTACCTCTCCACTGTTCTCTCCCTCTCTCAATCCCTTTCTCTCTACCTCTCCACTGCTCTCTCCCTCTCTCAGACCCTTTCTCTCTACCTCTCCACTGTTCTCTCCCTCTCTCAATCCCTTTCTCTCTACCTCTCCACTGCTCTCTCCCTCTCTCAATCCCTTTCTCTCTACCTCTCCACTGCTCTCTCCCTCTCTCAATCCCTTTCTCTCTACCTCTCCACTGCTCTCTCCCTCTCTCAATCCCTTTCTCTCTACCTCTCCACTGCTCTCTCCCTCTCTCAATCCTTTTCTCTCTACCTCTCCACTGCCCTCTCCCTCTCTCAGCCCCTTTCTCTCTACCTCTCCACTGTTCTCTCCCTCTCTCAGACCCTTTCTCTCTACCTCTCCACTGTTCTCTCCCTCTCTCAATCCCTTTCTCTCTACCTCTCCACTACTCTCTCCCTCTCTCAGCCCCTTTCTCTCTACCTCTCCACTGCTCTCTCCCTCTCTCAATCCCTTCCCCTCTCTCCCTATCCCCTCTCTCAATCATTTCTTCTCTTCCTCCCCATCTCTCCCCATCTGCCCTTCTCTCAATCCCTTCCCCTCTTTCTCCCTCTCTTTCCCTCTCTCAATCATTTCCTCTCTTCCTCCCCATCTCCCCCTCTCTCAATCCCTCTCTTATTCTCTCATTCTCCCTCTCTACCTCTCTCAATCCCTCTCTTATTCTCTCTCCCTCTCTACCTCTCTCAATCCCTCTCTCCTCCCTCTCCCAGGTTCGGACACGGGTCAAAAGATGGCAGCAGCCAAACAGAACTTTTTTTTTTGTTTTTTTTTGTTACCTTATTAGAAAGCAAAATAAATAAATATTGCCGTAAATAAATAAATAAACCCGCATTAATTCCAATCTGCCCGTAACAGTGGAGTCCCCTAATGGGATTTTACACTCCTGTGAAGTCTTTCGCGTCTTCCTTGTGAGGAATTTTAAGTCGTTACACATTGGCTGTTTCTGAGCTTCCCCGCCTGGCACAGTTCATCGCGGACACTGGCACACTGCGGTCTGTCCCTTTGAAACATCTGCCTGTTAATATGAGGAAAAATGGGATTATTATAAATACCTTACTGTACATCAAAAGCCTCTGAAGTACTGGAGGAGGATGCAAAAGTACATTTTCTCTCCTGTTCCAAAAAAATTATAAAAGAAAGAATAAATAAATGTTTCATCTTAAATTAGTTATTCTGTGTGATTGATGATAGTGTTGTTGCCAAGATATGTAACAATTTGGTCATATAAAAATGGGTAAGGATAAGACTAATTTATTAATTTAAGATTAATTTATTATATTAATATACGTATATTATAGTTTTATGTTTGGTCCAGGGTCCTTTTCCACAAAGCAGGATTACTGAGTTTGCCGGGTAACTGCACCAGAGTATAATCCAGAAGGTACCCAAATCTGGAACATGGACTGAAGTAAAAAGAGCTTTTCCAGGTTTTACTCGGTGCAGTTATCCAGCTAACTCAGTAATCCTGCTGTGTGGGTTTTACTC
>NC_083761.1:3637253-3669753 GCF_963514075.1 Conger conger
GGCTTGAACCGACAACCTTCCTGTTCCCAGTCACTAGGCTACAGATACGTTCGATCGTAGGTATGAGGGAGTGTGATTATGAACCTGTACCACACACTGTCAGAATCAAACGGTCCTTTGGCGTGTCTCCATAGAGGAACCTTTTTTTAGTTTTCAGTTCTTCTTGGAACCCTCAGACATCCGTGTGAGGTGTGAAAGCTCCCAGACAAAGAACCGTTTTGTCCGGCAAAGAACCCTCGAAGTAGATAGGGTTCTTCTAAGGAATCACAGGGTTCCTGTTGGAACCTTTTTTTAGTGATAGTGGGGTGTCCTATAGCCCTGCAACTGTAGGTATGAGGTGACTATAGACCTATACCATACACTATCAATGCAGCTTTTTGAATAAAGCAGACTGTGACCTAAAGCATATCATATTCATATCCCTGCAGTTGCTGTTATGAAGGAGACTGTTATTATAAGACCCGTGCCATATCATATCAATGCACTGGTCTGTGGCTGTAAACTTATACCATATAGTATGAATACAGCTTTTGGAATAAAGCAGACTGTGACTACAAACCTATACCATAGACAATCAAAGCAGCTATTGGAATAAAGTGCCCTTTGACTGTAACATATCATATCTATATCCCTGCAGTTATAGTTATGAAGCCGACCGCTATTCAAAACCTGTACCACATTAGTAGACCGTAACTATGAACCTATAACGTATCGCGTCCATATCCTTGCGGTTGTGGTTCTGAAGGACACCGTGACTAAAGTCCTGCTGCGTATCGGATCCGCGCAGCTGTGCGTGCAGTAAGGAGGGAGCTGGGGTTATAATGCTCCGTCGTATCGTGGCCGCGCAGCTGCAGGTGTGCGCTGGAGACGGCTCTCTCCGCGGAGCCGCGGGTCTCCGGGCGAAGCCCGCGGGCCGTTGACACTCACTCCTTAAATTACTGCGGATGATTAATCACTGTGGGCGAGGACGACCCGGTTCTCAGGGGTACGAGTCGCACCGGGTTAATTACATCGTGTCTGCCCACCTGTCCGGGCAGAAAGTTAATACCCCCCCCCCCCCCCCGCCGCCTCCCCAAATCCCCCAGCCCCCGCGCCCCCCCCAGGCTACAGTATGACCGTTATGATTAGCGCACAGCTCTTACGTTTGGACTCCCCTGATCACTGATTCCAGCCAGCTCTGTGACTGATGTTGGACGGTGTGAAGACGGTCCAGTCTCCTCCCCCACCGGGCCCAGGAAACTCACGATACGGAGGAACTGCCAAGATTAAGATGGCTGAAACACGCAGAGAGAGAGAGATCTGATGATATGACTGATGCGGTGTGATTTAAAAGAGAAACGTCTTGGCTAACTTGTAAAGGGAACAGCAAGGTCTCTTTTTTTTTTTAGCTAACTTTCTTACCACACATCAAACACGTTGGCAAAATAATTAAACGCGGAACATTTTCTTGCTTTTTATATTGGGAAAATCCCCACAGCTTGCAAAATGTTTAACAGAAGTTTTAAAATTGGTCCCAGATTTTCCAGTCATTGCTGCAATCTTTTGTGAGAGTCCACACACTGTGATATGCTGGAAAGATGATGAATGCAGACACACTTATATTTCATATTTGACGTGAAAACCATATACACGAACCCTTCTGGCCCCACCATGGAGTATAGTGTTGCCCCATATAAACCCTTTTTAAAAAATCATAAAGTCCCATATGGTTATATAGCAGGTTTCATATACAGGCATGTAAAACCGCTGACATTCTCAATAAAAGAATCAAAGTAATCAAAAAAGCAATAACATTAAACAACAAATGTGGTAAAAACAGAAGTCTGAAATAAATAATACATTAAATACATTTAAAATAGAAAAACACAGCAAAGGGAAGTGAGAGTGGGGAGATCATCCTGTAAAAGAAGGCAAAGATAAAAAGTGGATAACACTTTACGGTTACATGGATTGGCATTTCACACGTGTATTTCTTCAGTAACTAAATCATGATAAGTCTTTGTACAGCTTTGTGTATGTATTTGTACGTCATAAATTCATGTTAACAGCGACATTAGTTAATGGCAATTCATATTGGAATGAAAATATGATCTGCATGTGAGTCAGTACATATTGGAATCAGTTTGTTAATGGTTAACTATGTTAATCCTGTTGTCTGCTAATGTATAAATATTCATGTGACTAATACATTAGTTAGTAGTTGATGAATACGCTAAGAAATGACAAGTGAAAGTCATGCTTAGTTAATGCATTTATATATTAATTAATTCATGTTAACAGCTACATCTGTCAATGGCAATTTGTGTACCATATTGTAAAGTGTGACCAAAAAACTGCGAATTGAGATTTCGTTGAAAAAAAACTTTCCGTTTCTACCACCCTGGGATCCTCCGGTCGGCTATGTCAAAGACTTGGGCTGTGTTCCAGACCACATACTTAGCAAAATGCTCATACTACATTTCAATGAAAATCAGCCTGAAATTTAGTACGAGTAGTGTGCTAGTATGCAGTTTCGAACACAGCCTTGGGCTCTGGGTACTAAACACGGCCTTTCCGTGAGTATCATCTGTGTCTGTCCATAAATACGGTCTGTACTGCACCTGGTGTTAATTGCGTTAATTGTTTCACATTCATTGGTAGGATACTCTAACTTTTGAGCTGGTAAACGTCTCGAGTCACCGCTCTCTCTCTCTCTCTCTATCTCTCTCTCTCTCTCTCTCTCTCTCTCTCTCTCTCTCTCTCTCTCTCTCAGCCCTTTGTAATACGTAACAAGCTCAACACACTAGCCAAGGCTGCGATGTCTCTTTCTCATCCTAAACTTCCCCTCTCTCCTGCTTATCGCACAGACAGGGAAGAGGTCAAACAGCGCGAGTGTTCAGCGAGTGCGTCTGCCCGTGTGTGTGTTTTCTCTCTCACGCTCTCTTCCGGACGTTAGCGGGGGATGTTAGCGGGAGGTAGCCTGGCCGTCAGGGACCGGGGGGAAATCAGTTATCCGCGCTCGGATGTCACTCCTGACTGCGGAGCAATATGGCAATGAGACCCCCTCCCACTGCGAGAATCCATTACCGGCACCCCCCGCGGTGGTGAGGCGGGGACCAGGGCGTCGAGCGCGGGTTCGGAGATGTCGGAACGGGGGTGAGGGCGCGGAGAGACACGTATACACGAGTTGTTCCCCGAGGACCATGGTCTCACACAGACTGGGGCGGTGGTGGTGGGGATTAAATACGTGTATGAGACCTTACTTAAAAACATACAAAATATTGCCATGTTCACTTCTTCAGGAATATATCTGCAGTAGGCCTGCCTGTTGTTTTCCAATGTAAAAATAAATAAATAAATGAATACATACATAAAAAATGCTTTGACATGGTTTTTCGGTCCTCTAGCATTTATTTATTTATTTATTTATTTATTTATTTATTCATTTTGTAGGTTTTCAGGATGGTAGTGTGAGAGAGAGAGAGAGTGAAAGGGAGGGAGGGAGGGAGTGAGAGAGAGAGAGAGAGAGAGGGTAAATAGTGGTGCAGATGGACCGTTTAAGGTGATGGGGACACTGCTCAGTAGGAGCTGGCTCCCGTCAGGAGGAAGCAGCGAAGCGGGGTCCTGCCTTCGCCATAGACACGATCCCGTGGCACTCGGGAAAATATTAGCGCCGTTAACCGAAGGTGTCTTGGCCCCGTTCCCAATTAGAAAGCTCCCAATCTGGACACCTAATCACCCGCCCCTCCGGCGTTCAGCGCTGGGGGCTACGACGCCCTCGCTGCCCGCATTCTCCCCGTGAAAGGGAAATTCATTTCCAGCTGACCTTCTTGAATAAATATCGTACATTACCCAGTTTATATGAGAAATATGCTGTTGCCCAGATGTTAAGGAGGAGTGCCCACGGAAAAACAATGTGTAATAACCTGCTGCAAGTAAAATTAGTAGACAAACATTATTGGCCAGGGGCGGGGAGATGTGCGGGAGGGGGGGGGAGGGGGAGGTGCTTGGTACGGTGATAGTTTTTAGGTTAAGTAAGCAGGAGGCAGCCTTTTGGTTGGAAAAAGGCGAGCATCGTTGGGCTGAAAGGCCTGTTCATCATTATGTTATGTTATCTTATGTTTTGTAATGTTGTGTGTGGACTCGGCCTAATGCTCTGTAAGTAGGACGCTGGATTAGTCAAGAGTTAGGGTAGTTGTTTGCTCCCTATTAAGGACCCTACCGTTTACACATAAGGAGGATGCCAGGTCCTGTCTGGTTGATAACGGTCTGGATCCAATATTTATTCAATGCGAAGACTTGATCAACACCTAATCCATGACATTACTCAATCGCACCCATTCGCAGATGAAGTCTCTGCATAAATCATGCATTACTATATTGTTTGATACACAATTGTCAGCCTGAGATGCACTACATCAGCTAATATAATGTCTAACTGTGCTCTTCCATCTCCTAATCCATCAAAAAGTCTCATTTTGTAAACGTACAATGGTTTAACAGTCAAGAGAGGAATAGCAGCAACAAACACCTTCATCTTGGCTGTGGCAATTAGAACCAATTTTCAACCAATGTGCTTGAATTATTATTATTATTATTACAGTTATTCAATGTTTTGGTGGAGAGATAAGGACAATAAATTCGGGTGAGTCAGAGAGCCTTTTTCAATGATAGGAAAGGATTTAAAATGTTACAACACAAAGATCTTACCAATTGTACCTTTAAGTTAATACAGGAAATTATCATGATTCCAACTGTTTTTCTTTTCAATTAGTCACCTAATTTCTTAAAAAATAAAACATCTATTTTTCAGATGTTGCATTTATAACTTTTTTTTTAAAATTACCTTTCAGAGGTAATTTAATTACCTCTTTATAACTCTTTTTTTTTTTACTCTTTTATTTCATGTACAAACGCTCATGCTAATTCATTATACTGTGTGTAGTCATAGTGGGATTTCAGTTAAAATTCAATTAAGATAAGATGTTTTTTAAGGTGTGCTTAAAAAACATATTTTTTTCCCCTCTGTCAATCATAGGAGCAGTGGGCAGCCACAGTGTAGCGCCCAGGGACCAGCTCCAGTTCAGAGGCCAGTGCCTTGGTCAAGGGCAACGGCAGGAGCACACCTAACCTGACATTCACGTCTTTGAGTGTGGGAGGAAACCGGAGTACCCAGCGGAAACCCACACATGTGGAGAACATACACACCCCACAGAGAGAGGCCAGTCCAGCCAGTCAGGACTCAAAACCAGAACCAAGGCCTCAATGCTGACCACTGCACCCCTGTGCTGTCAGTTCAAGCTAGGGTTACAGATATGTCAAACCACCCAGAAGGAGATGTGTTGTATTATCATCCTACAGAGATCAATAGTGTCGGGCAGGGCAGCATGTAGCCTAGTTGCTGAGGTGCTTGACTGGGACACGGGAGGTCAATATGGTTCAAGCCCCGGTGTAGCCACGATAAGAGCAAGGGCCAGACTGTCTTCACACCTGACTCTCAGGTAACGGGCGGGTGGAAGACCAGCAGTTCTTGCCCCTTGAGTGCAGTGATTTTAGGAATAGGGGTGCAAAGTTTTAACCGAAATCAGGCAAAGCTGAACTTACTAACCTTGTTAACTTTCAAACATAGTTAGTCCTGCGATTGCAATAGTCCATGTTTTCGTCGCTTGACATAATGTTGGCTGACTTTCCTTTTGTAAATAATGTTCCCTGGCAGTTTTACTGCATACATTTGGAGAAAATGTTTCCACGGCAAAAAAAACAAAACGTAAAGAAGTTGTACAGTTCCGGGATATTGTGATACTTATACATAAGCTAATGTTCTCATTAGAATGTCAAAATGAATTAACTTTTAACTTGTCTTCAGAAAGCTGGCAGTGATAAATGTTTCCAAATTGCCTGGAAAAGTAGTGTGCGTTTTTGAAGAGGCACAAAGTGCTGTGCTCAGCAGCGACTTAAATATCTGCTCCCGTGTGAGGTTCATTTTTCAGCTCATGCTTTTGTGAAAGTCTTTTTTTTTTTCGTTTTCTTTTTGCCTTCATGCAAATTTAGACAAGTTATTCACTGTTTTCCCAAGCAGGTCGCTTTCATTTTTATGCACATAATACCAGATTCCCTGAGGCAAGTTGCACAAAATTGAGCGTCAATGTTTTTTATTTTAAAGTCGCACAAGTTCTTGCTAGTGGAAGCAGAGATGAATGACTGGGACATTATTTGTTATTAAAACACTATCACTGACTACTATTTTACCTTGTGGCAATACTATGTCATTTAAAACCTGGTTATGACAGGACTCTGGCTTTAAATAAATAGATTTTTTTCCCCTCCATTATCTGTGAACGACAGAGAGAAATGTGTGCGTGTAATTTCTGCCCCAGCTTGAAGTCGCCGGCTCTCACTTGGGTTCTTCAGAAACTCCTGATTCACGCTTACGCTCCACTAAATAGATGACAGACTTGCAGATTGTCGCACATTATTGCACATTTTGGTGAATAATAAAAATAGGCAGAACAGGGCCATGTTCAGTCTAGCGGGGAGTCTGCAGTCGACACGGAGAAACCTACAATTACATTTTACATTACATTACATTACATTATTGGCATTTGGCAGACGCTCTTATCCAGAGCGACGTACAACAAAGTGCATACCCATAACCAGGGATAAGTTCGCTGAAAGACCCTAGAGGTAAGTACAATTTCAACTGCTACCTGTACAACAAAGGTAAGGACAAGGGCCATTTATTTATTTATTTATTTTTATTTTATTTTTTTTGAACAAACAAACAAACAAACAAACAGAGCAAAAGTCACCAAAGTTAACTATCCAAACACTGCTTACCTAGCCAACTAAAAATACCGATACACAAAGCAAGTCACAGAGATAACAATTAAGGTTCACAGGGAGGTAGGGAGGGATGGGGAGAGGTGCTGCTTGAAGAGGTGTGTCTTCAGCTTGCGCTTGAAGGTGGGGAGAGATTCTATAGTTCTGACCTCAACGGGGAGTTCGTTCCACCACCGTGGAGCCAGAACAGACAGTAGTCGTGAGCGTGAGGTGGAGGTTCTGAGAGGGGGAGGTGCCAAGCGGCCTGTGGAGGCTGAACGAAGAGGTCTGGCAGGGGTGTAGGGTCTGATGATTTTTTGCAGATAAGCTGGGGAAGACCCTTTAACTGCTTGGAAGGCTAGCACCAATGTTTTGAATTTGATGCGAGCCATGACAGGCAGCCAGTGGAGGGAAGTAAGCAGGGGGGTGACGTGTGAGTATTTGGGAAGGTTGAAGACCAGACGAGCTGCTGCATTCTGGATGAGTTGGAGGGGTCTGATGGCGGACGCTGGGAGGCCAGCCAAGACACAGCCCTGAACCGGCCTGGAAAACAGACCTCACACGACCAGTGTTCAGCATTCAGCACTGGCCGTTTTCGGTCATGTGACCAAGTAATGAAATTCCTCCACACAGACCAGACCTGGGTCAAATATGTAAATGTTTTGGATTCAAATACGTTTCTGTGTTTTACTGATCTTGCATTGTACTGGTGCATTGGAAAATATGAAATACTCTCAAAATGCAAACCCTGTCTCTTGGCCAGCTCAATTAAGGGCCTTGCCCAACAGAAGCACTGATCTTATTGTGGCTACACCGGGGTTTGAACCACCAACCTTCCAGGTCAAGCACTTTAGCCAATAGGCAACAGACCCCTAGGGAATTACTGCCATTTACTGTTGGGCGGCCTGTAGCGTAGTGGTTAAGGTGCATGACTGGGACCTGCAAGGTCGGTGGTTTGATCCCCAGTCGAGCCACAATAAGATCCACACAGCCACTGGGCCCTTGAGCAAGGCCCTTAACCCCGCATTGCTCCATTGTCTCCTGCTTAGTGTAATCAACTGTACGTTGCTCTGGATAACAGTGAATTAATGCCATTAATGTAATTGCAATGGATCCCCGGGATCTTTGCATTTGCATTGCAAAGCACTGATCATGAGCATCTAAACTATTAAGAGGCAAAGGTGAGATTTGAGACTTAGGGACACACTCAATGCAGGTCTGTTGGGCAGGGATAGGGCAGGGGTGTCAAACTGAATTCCCAGGTTTTTGTGGTTGCCTTTCAATCAGCTGTCAATTTAAGGCCTTGAGAACAAGGTGTGTGGATTCTTTAGCCAATTTTAAAACTTAAATGAACCACAGGTGCCGGGAACAACCCGAAAACCAGCAGACACTGCGGCCCTCCAGGCCTGGAGTTTGACACCTGTGTTGTAGGGGAGGAACACTCCTCACATTAGGTGGCCACTGTGTGATTGCAAGCTATTGAGAAACCAGATGTGTGTGTATATTTAAATTATTTAATTACAAATGGCAATTTTAATTATTAAAGTTTCCATTTGTCAATGAATAACAGGGAAGAGACAAAAGCAAAATTGAATAATAAGGCAAGCTAAGACAAGAAAATGTAATTCAGAAGTTTGAGATTAATACATTGAACTATTTCATTATTTTTTTTTTTTACAAAAAAAAGGTTACACTGAAAAAATAATATGACTTCTTGCATAAAGGTGTGAGAAATTATTAATTATGTGTGAACGGAAGAACAGCGCAGTATAAACGTATGGAGTATAAAAACATAATTATGAGAAAGAGATTAACTCCATCCTGTCATATTAAGCTGAATCTTTATGAGGAACCCGTTTTTCACATGGCGCATGTTTTCAGAATGTTTCTCTCTTTGTGTTTCGACAACAGCGGGCTTCCCCTGGGAACGCTGGCACGACAAAAAGTGACCGAGTTTTACACCACGGCATACGCCGCGACTAGCACAACGCGCTCCTCTGCCTGTTCGCCGATATCTCCGCATCCCTGCTCCTTTTACCTTTTCTCCCCGACCGTCATTCGGAATTAAGCGCCGTATTTAAAGTCGCTGTGCGAATCGAGGCGAGCAGCCGCCCCCCGACTTTTGATTAAAACCGATCGCTTTTCTTTTTTTTTTTAACAGAAACGTTATTTGCACTAAAGAGTCGCGGCGCTGCTACATAGACTCAGCCGTAGGGTTTTTTTTTTTTTGCATTGCTCATGAAAATGCTCTGATAATGCTGCTTATTGCTTCAATTTTTCTCAGTTTTTATGTCGATATTAATAAGTACCAATGTACCTGCCATTGAGAAGCGCGGCATCTCTGCTCATGAATCTTATTTAGACAGGGATAACCTGCCTGTTGGGTTCCTGTGCCTCACTAAAGTATAATATGCTTCCCTCCAGGAGAGATATCACTTTGCAGCTTTTAATATTGACACAGTGAGGGGCAACAGAATGGAATAAAGGGGGGAGAGGATGGGGACAAATGCCTCTCATTTGCACTCCCAAATTGCTCGGTCCCCCATGTACTGTCACTGACAGATGGGTCTCGGGTATATAAAAAAAAGAAAAACAGAAAAGAAAAGACCACAGAAAAACCATAAATAAATAATACAGGAAATGGCCATGTGATGGAAAGATTTAACAGAAAATAAAGCCCGAAAAACGTGGAAGAAACCTGGTCTCCCCTGGAACTTGAGAAATGAGAAATCCCCCCTTTCTGTCGAGACTCATCTCTGGAGCCGGACGGTGTCCCCCCTGTCGATGCGGAGAAGATGAGATGGGGGTTCTGAAATGAATTTTCCGATGATGTGACAGAAGCGTCAGCACGGGCCGCGGGGGCGGGAGATTCCTGGCTGTGAGGGAACGGAAAGAGCCCATTTTGGGCTGCGCCCTGCCGTCACGCCCTGGAGATGCTCTTTTGGTGGAAAAAGTCCGGGTTCAGAAAGTAAAAGTCCTCCCTGGGATTTCGAACCCAGTCAAATCAGGTTTTGCTGATCAGCACAAGTCTTCAGCCGGGAGGTGGAGGTAACGAGTGAAATCAGCTGGCTTATTGCGGTTATTGGCGGAGGTTATGAGGTTAAGTACGTCACCCGCAGATTTTTGCAAGCCCGGATGAAATATGGTAGTGGAGGTAAGGATTAGGTCATTTTAGAATCTTCATCTCCATGTATTCTAGCTAGCAGCTAGCTAGCATCGGTATAGCACAGAGGTCAGAACAACTGATTTATTATATTAGATACGTCACCCGGATCATTTTTGCAGCCCGGATCAGATTTGTTGTGACAGAGGCAACACTTACTTACTGACCCCTGGACTTTTTACTTCTGGTCTTTTTGTCTATGTACAGATTGAGCAGTGGCTCCATTCAGTGGGCCACCTCTGCCGATGAGATCACACGTTTGCACAAAAGGTCGGTATTTAGTCGCCGACAGTTCATGTTCAAATGCACATTTACCACCAAATTACCGCCTCCACTTGACTTCCTTCTGGACTAATGTGTGACTGTGGCCTAAATTAAAACACGGTGTGCCATTAACTGTGTTCAAACGCTAGCATTAGCTTTTTAATACGAACTATAATGGTAGCTATCTGACCCTACCTTTTTGTTTCTATGTAATTTAATTCTGTACTCCTGGAGTGAATTTGACTCCTCTTGCATAGGGAGGAGGGCAGCGACTGAAGTATATAAACATACAGTAAAGAACATAAACCAGGTTAGACTGGCTTGTTATTAAGTTAAAACCACAGTAACTACAGTATATAAAACCATCAAAAACCCCCCCCCAAAAACTATCAAACTATCCATCCATCCATTATCCTAACCCGCTTATCCTGAACAGGGTCGCAGGGGGGCTGGAGGCTATCCCAGCATACATTGGGCAAAAGGCAGGAATGCACCCTGGACAGGTCGCCAGTCCATCGCAGGGCACACACACTATTCACTCACGCACTCATACCCATGGACAATTTAGTCTTTGGACTGTGGGAGGTAACCGGAGTACCTGGAGGAAACCCACGCAAACATGGGGAGAACATGCATGCTCAGAGAGGATTCGAATCCAGGCGGCAGTGCTACCCACTGCACCATCTGTGCCTCCCCCTATTAATCTATGGAATAATAAAATATGATCTCCTCCAATGAACCAATAGCCCACCACAGACAGAGCTTTGGCCAATCGGAGACGATACAGGACTGTGGGTTGGAGTTAACCTGATGCCTGTTCCCTGAAAGATCAATGGAACATTTGATTATTTTATTTCTTGTTTTAGGAGGTGGCTTCCTGTTGTCCAGGCTGTTTCTACGTGTCTGTGAATGACCAGCTGTAGCGTCTTCTGTCTATGGCATAGCTACACACACAGGGCATATGAAATGGAGGCTGTTACATTCCAGTGACATTACAACCTCAGCGGAATGTCATGGAACAGGATAACTACCCCTTATGTGGAATGGTACAGTCCAACTGCCATCATAGAACTCCAGATAATTGAAGGTCATAGGGGAAATAGTTTAACCTGGCCGTATTGTCAATTCTGCCCTGATGAATAACACTAAAATACATACTTAATCTCCTTGAAGTCTTAAAGTCCCAGGAGAACAAAATTGTGATGTGTAAATGTAATGTCCTCTTTGAGGACACTGGGTCTCAGGAGGTGAAAGCCAGAATGAAAGGAACAGTGATGGACTGCAAAGAGAAATCGTTTTTTTATCTGTTGAAACCTTTTCAATAATCTGCTGTAAATTCAGCCCAGCTCAACCTTGTCCATACATTCACTGAGCACTTTATACACATACTTATTCATGCAACTATTTAATCGGCCAAAATGTGATCTCAGTGACATTGACCCTGGAATGATTGTTGGTGTCAAACGGGCTGGTTTGAGTATCTGCTGATCTCCACCCACAACAGTCTCTAAAGTTTGCTGAGAATGGTGTGAAAAACCCAAAAAATTCAGTGAGCTGCAGTTCTGCAGGCAGAAATGCCTCATTAATGAGAGACATCAGAGGAGAATGGAAGGTGACTATAAGGTGACAGTAACGCAAATAAGCACACATTACAACAGTGGTGTGCAGAAGAGCATCTCTGAACACACAACGCATCAAACCTCTAAGTGGATAGGCTACAGCAGCAGAAGACCGATAAGTTTTAAAAAGATGTCTAATAAATACCAAATAAAGTGCTCAATGAGTGTAGTTAGGAGGTATAAAGGATTGCATTTCTAAAACCTTATTTCTTAGCCCATGCTCACTGCTTGAACTGGACTTGATGTTCATGGCTATCGACCACTGATATGCTATGAGAATTGTACCGTGTCTGACCTGTGTTCTGCAGACGTTCCAATTGACCTTCGGAATGCACTTACTGTATTATCACTTTGGATAAAAGCTTCTGCCAAGTGCATGTAATGGCTTCAGATTCTCTGTAATTAGGAAAACGTACTGTAGCGAATGAGGGCAGCCTGTTGCCTAGTGGCTCAGGTACATACCTGGGACCCGGATGGTTGGTAGCTCAAGCCCGGATATGTTCTGCATAGCAGAACATGAGCAAGGCCCTTAACCCCACATTGCTCCAGGGGGGGGGTTGATATCCTCCCCTGCAGGCAATGCAGGGTTAAGGGCCTTGCTCAAGGGCCCAACAGCTGTGCGGATCTTATTGTGGCTACACCGGGATTAGAACCACCGACCTTGAGCGTCCCGGTCATCTACCTTAACCACTACGCTACAGGCCGCCGCTGTATATGAGGCAATGAGCATCACAATCCAAGCCCAGGTTTGGCCGCCTGGACGGCTCACGTCTTTCCAGAAGACACAACATTACCATCGGCTCCATAATAAAATGAAATTAAAGATGGATGGGATGCCGGAATACCTCCAAGCAGAACTCAAAACCAGAGAGTGAGAGTGCTACTCACTCGACCCGGCCGTGCTGTTGGGCGTTGGATGAATGACATTAATCACGCGGGTTCCCCACGCGCGTATTTACCATTCTAAAGCCCCGCGGGACGGTAGAATAAATGATCTGGTCCTGAAGGGTCAAAAAGCGACTTTTAATGCGATGAGGCTCGATGAGGGCATGCACGTTTCCTTCATTACCCCCCCCCCCCCCCCACCGCTGCCTCAGTCTGAGCCCAAACTGCCAGGCCTTCCCCTAATTAGTGGCGGGGTTCATTCTGGAAAATCCCGGTAAAAGGGCCTCACCTTGACACCGCTGTGCCCAGGTGACGGCCCAGGGAGATGCACCTCTGGGCTCAGGATTATCAAGGTGAGGTGTTTCCGATATGTTCGTATTGCACGTTTATGTATAATTCAAGGGCCAGAGATCCTTTAAAACCACCTCAGCTCATTCTTACGATACAGCTGTACACGATAGCTCAGGTTTGATCATTTGTCCGCAAGTTGAACTCACAAATACATTCAAATTCTGTTTCTTTATGTTTTTTAACATTTTCTTCTCCAATGCTACTTTGGCCTAATTTTCCACAGGCCCTGTCAGACCTGATATCTGCTCCTTGTTTTGGAAATGGGTTGAGGGCTTGGTGCACTTTGTTTAACAGAGAAAATGTAAAAGAAAGAAAGAAAGGGAGCATAAAAAAATTTAGTTCAAGCATTTTTTAAAGCATAATACAACTGTCTTGAATGACAAAAGCATTTTTAGTGAAGGTTAGTGGAATGGGCGAGTCACATTCAAAAAATGACTTGCCCATTTTCTACAAGCAACACAAACAACATTACATGGACGAGCAGAGTTACAAAAAGCTCTATTTATTCATCTCCCCTGCAGCTAAAATGGCCGCCCATTACCCTCCACAGCCTTTTGGCAAGCGACATCCCATCATGGTCCAGATACAGTTCACTACTGCGGGGAGGGGGGCGGGGGGATTGGGTCAGGAGGATGGTCATAAATTTTGGCTGCTTTCGGTTTTCGGTAAAGGGGACACAAACAGGGCTAAAAACGGAAAGCCAAGCTTCCCTGGCACAAAAAGCAATTCCACCGTGAAAGTGGAACCCTGCAGAGGTACACGATGACATAGAATCTAAAGTCAAATCCTTTTCCAGGAAGTGGATGGTACGCGCTGCTCCGACTCCTGTTTGAGCTCGTCTCGAACACAGAGTCTCTCAGAACAAAGCAGAGGAAGGAGATGTCATTTATAAGGGAGAGGGAGAGGACTTGGACTATTCCAGAAAGATCTGGATGTGCGTTTTCACCACGAGGCCATTTCTTTCTCGCACATGCTCAGTGGGGCAGCAGTAAACCACAGACGGGATAATCACAGCCTACATTACCTGTGGGGTGGACAGACCTGCTGGACCCTCTCCTTCCACTCAAAACACAGCGTCAGTCCATTCAGATGTGACTGTGACTTCATGGATGTTTACAGTAGGACCGGTTTCACAGATACAGATTAAGCCTTGCCCTAAATTCTTTTTTGAATGGATATTCCAGAGTTTCTGCTAAATGTCTAAATGTAAATGTAAGCACCGCTGTACTGTACAACAAAATATAATACAACCAGGATAATAAAACCATTCTCTATGTCACTCTGGGCTGGTTTCATGGGCACAGATTGATCTTAGTGCTGGACTAAACTGGGTTCTGTATGGATAATCTCCATTCAATACAGAATGTAGTCTCGCACAGTGGGTCCCCACTCCTGGTCCTGGAGAGCCGCAGGGTCTGCTGGTTTTTGTTTTCACCTTAGTACCAGCAACTGATTCAGACCCTGGAAACCAGGTGAGCTCAGTTAACTGTGTAATCAATGGCTTTCATCGATCAATTAAGTGCTGAGTAACAGCGAAAGCCAGCACGCCCTGCGGCTCCCCAGGACCTGGAGTGAGGACCACTGGTCTAGCACCAGGCTTAATCTGTGTCTGAAAAAGCTCAGCGCTTAATTGGAGAACATATGACTTTGACACAGTTTTCAGAGTCATTGCCAACTGTACTTTTCTGTCGTTTCTACCCTTTACCGTCTGTCGCCTCCCTGATAATTTAATGGACATTACATCTGCCCGCCACATTGGCCCATTTTCTTTTCCGTTTGCCGCTTGCCTCTTGCGATTGGCCGGGGGCTGACTAAATGGTCCAATCGCGGTCTTGGCCACGGACCATTACGAGTCCAACCTGGCAGAACTTTTAGAAATTTAAGAAGCGGCAAATTAAGGAGAGGCAGGGCGAGGACCAGGCAGGAGTAATCGCCGTGGCCTCCCATGGATGTTTAATCGGCTGGAATTGGTCACGCTGCCGGGGTCCAATGTACTGCTCTTAACAGCGTGGACAAAACCACAGAAGGAGAATGTGTGTAATTTCACTTGTCGGGGCCCCAGTAGTTTCCCTCTTGGGAACACCAAAACCTTTCTTATTGAGGTTTGATTTGGTGTTTATCCGCTACAAGCTGGGTAGCCACCATGCTGAAACACTTTCCACTTTGTGGAGAAGCAGTCCGTAAATCACGCACCAGCTGTGCGCCGACATCTGTATTGGCTGGAGCGCTGATGCGAAGAGAAAATAACTATGGTTATCATAACCAAACTGAAATAATAAAATACAAAAAAAAACAGAGTGCAATGTGGGGAAAAAGCTGCAGTGTGAATATATTAAAAACCAACAAGTAAGACGGAGTGTACGTGTCCTCAGTTGGGCTGCTGCAGGCTTCAGTGTATGGGAAGATAGCAGCCCTTAGCGTTTAGTTCATCATTTATGCGCGGTGGTTTAAGAATAGAAGAGCCGCGTCTGGGATCGTATTTCACGCGGCGTCTCCCGGCCGTTTGTTTTTTTTTTTCCGCGGTGGGAACTTTGGGCGCTATGCTAATTTCCACCTCCTGATCCGGAGAGCTCATTATCAGTTGGGGATAACAATATTCCCTCTATAATAAAAATGCAAAATGGGAGCCATTACTGTTAATGTTGCCGAACGGAGCTGCGGCTGGCGGTTAGCGCGGAGGGAGAGGAGGCAGACGGCATCCTGGGTAAACAGGCAGCTCCCACAGAGGAGCAAAATGCGTTGCGCTGTGGGGCCGCCCGTAATAGTTTCTGTGAATATCGCAATTTGACAAAACAACCAGATAATGGGGCTGTCCCCGGCACTTTGAGACGGAGCACTGGAGACTGAGACTGAGACGGAGACTGAGTGTGTGTGTGTGTGTGTGTGTGTGTGTGAGAGAGAGAGAGAGAGAGAGAGAGAGAGAGACTAGGAGTAGTGGAGGCTGAAACAGAGACAGTGTGTGTGTGTGTGAGAGAGAGAGATAATGTATCTGACTGTGTTTGTGTGTGTGTAAGAGAGAGATAATGTTTGTGACTGTGTGTGTGTGTGTGTGTGAGAGAGAGAGAGATAATGTTTGTGACTGTGTGTGTCTGTGTGAGAGAGATAATGTATGCAAGTGAGTGTGTTGTGTGTATGTGTGAGAGAGAGATAATGTATGTGACTGTGTGTGTGTGTGTGTGTGTGTGAGAGAGAGAGAGAGATTATGTTTGTGACTGTGTGTGTGTGTGAGAGAGAGAGAGAGAGAGGGTGAGAGATAAACAGACAGAGAGAGAGAGAAAGAGAGAAGGGTAAAATGACTGCTTTTAGGAACCATTAGCAAACAGGATGACACCAGACTCAAATCAAACTGCGAAGCCTTTTAGGAATAAACAGGCAGACACCTGTAAATACTTTATTACAGGCTCTTAAAGCGATAGAAATAGGAACTTTATGAAAGCACATTTCGCCACCCGTGCTTTTAATGCCATTTGCATATAAACGGCTTCAGACTATCTGAAACACTGGAGCCTTGATACCGGGAGAGTGGAAGGAGAGGGTCCAGCAGGTCTGTCCACTCCGCAGGTAATGTAGGCTGTGATTATCCCGTCTGTGGTTTACTGCTGCCCCACTGAGCATGTGCGAGAAATAAATGGCCTCGTGGTGAAAACCCGCATCCAGATCTTTCTGGGATAGTCCAAGTCCTCTCCCTCCCGGTGTTATAAATGACATCTCTTTCCTCTGCTTTGTTCTGAGGGACTCTGTGTTCGAGACGAGCTCAAACAGGAGTTAAAGCAGCGCGTACCATCCACTTCCTGGAAAAGGATTTGAATTTAGATTCTACGTCATTGTGTACCTGACACAGAGACAGAGTGCATGTGTGTGTGTGTGTAGGCGTGTGTGTGTGTGTGTGTGTGTATGTGTGTATGTGTGTGTGTGTGAGATAGAAAGAGAGAGAGAGAGAGATACAGTGATAGAGAGAGAGAGAGTTAATGTACGTGACTCTGTATGTGTGAGAGATACAAATAGATCGGGAGAGAAAGAGAGACGGGTGAAATGTCTGTTTTCAGGAGCGATTAGCAAACAGGATGACACCAGACTCAATTCAAACTGCGAAGCCTTTTAGGAATAAACAGGCAGACACAGTCAATAAACAGGCAGTATGTCGATCAAATGTCTGTCAATTTTCCGTTCCCCTCCAATCAATATCCCTTATACTCAGCGGTGCGCATCCTCAGTTGATGTCCCCCTCCTCAGTTGACGTCAGTCAAATCGACTTCGGAAACTCCCCCAGAAAGATCCGTTTCACTCACATATAAGTCACAGCACTTCTGTTTCAGCTTGTCTTCGACACTAACGTGGTCTGTGTTCGGGGGGTCAGAGGTTAAAGCAGAGCGCTTGCGTGAACGTTGAAGAGTGACGTCAAGGGAAGTGAGCCAGGGGAAGGAGGACCAGTGACTTACTCTATGGTTTCTGCACGCACTGATTGTCACAATGGGATGGGATGACGACTGTTAAACTCGGCCTTGTATTTTCTGCTTATACCAACGCTTATAACAATATGAGGTGTGGGGATGGGGTGTCGTATGCAACCGTATCTGAAGTTTTGCCAAGGTATATTAGTCATGCTAATATAATTTCAACAATCAATCAGACAACATCTTTACGTAATGCCATTTACAAGCATGATTCACCCGACAAAAGGGCCCCTTTTCACACAGTGAATGGAAAAAAAAAAAGAATAAGAAATAAGAAATAAACAAGCTGATCCTTGTGTGGGTTGTACAATAATCTTCCTGCTGACAAAGCCAAACATTCACTGTTGCCTCCAGGTTATTCTACGTCTTTGAGCCCTTTGAAATATCAGGGTTTTTTCCCACCTTTTTAAAGAGGAAATCACATTATATCACACTCCTTTTCTTTCTCTACTCTTGTGTGCTGTTATGTCAAATTCAAATTTGCCGGCCCGTTTCTAAAAAGCGAGATCACAGGCCCAGACATCCACACTAATCAGCACCTCACAACCGCTGTTGGAAGGAAGGAATGATGTCCGGAGGAGGTGTTTCCAAAATGTGTTTCTGAGCTTAAAACAGGGACCGAAGTGACAGTGAAATATTTATAGAGCATTTTATAATGGGAGTTCTTCCTGCTATAACTTTTGAGCTTACACTGTATCTGAGAAATGCCAGGTGGAATTATGTAGGCGGGACCTTGTACAGACAGGTGCTTAGAGACGGCGTCCGAGACAAGACACCCACACAAAACAGAGGCTTCGTTTTAAAAACCCCAAGTGAAACTAAGAAAAATCAATGCAGGTCTAAGGAGGAGAAATGCTCGCTCTGAAGGAGTGTTATAAATAGTGGCTGTTTAAGTGCTTTTAATATCATGTATCTCGCCGATCGTCTGCAAAGAAGTAAAACAAGCCAAGATGTCCTTCGTGCTCAATAAAATCAAGGCTTTATTTACCAATCTCTATCAAACACAAATCACCCACTCCCATGTCTAACTTTGCACTGCTAGATGTGGAGACGGTGTAGAGTTGGCTACGTTATCTTATTCAATATTAAGCGCAGTAAAAAACACAATTTCCTATCTGTATGTGTTTTTAACAGCCCAGGATAAAAATAGTACAGAGCGAGAGAGCCATGTTCAAAGTCAACTTTTATAATACGGACAAGGACGGCTCCACTTTGCTGACTTCTCAGGGCCGGGGAGTGAGTTGTGTTGCTGTCAGGGGGCAGAGAACGGTAGTCTGCGCTCCTGCTGTAAAGGGCCAAAGACCATTTCCCCGCATTCCTGTTGTTATGAGCAAATAACAACTCCAAATCATTTCTCTTCATGAGGATAATGCTCATATTATTCTGTAGAAGTTTGTGCAGCTTTCGCCTGAATCAGCTCGCTGTAGGCCAGAGAGAAAGCCTGCTACACATATAAATGATGCAGTGACATTTGTTTGGGTGCTAGTACACAGGCTGCCTGTGGAGTTACAAATGTGAGCCATGTCAGTAATCCAATTAGTAAGCTAACTACTAACTACTTTTTATATTATAATCACTGTCAATGACTTGCACATTATCTGAGGAAAAAAAACACACGCAAATGATTCTATTTCACCATGATTGCGTTTGGTTTGTTATTTGAAAGACTGAAGAAAATGACTTTAATTTGACTACTTTTCAGGGAAGAAAGAGCACATGGACATTAACGAGGCGCATTCAGACGGGGTGAATGCTCTGGGAGATAAAGAAAGCCACAGAGAGACAGTTGTGACTGCTTCCTTTGAGCTGCGGTTCCCTCGCCCTGTAACTTCGTTAGTGTGGGCCTGACAATGGCTGCCGACACGTCGTCCAGATGAACAAACCCAGGAAGGCGGAAAAATACAATACAACAAGAAACAAACAAAAAAAGTCATGAAAAACAACTCCGTAACTTTCACTCTGGATATGCGGACCCATCTGGTATGGATTGTGTACTATGTCAATGTGAACTGTGGATCCTCTTGACTATACAAATATATGCGCCATAGTGGTATACATGCAATATATACTCCTAAAATATTAATGTTCCTCCCTCCTCTAACTCCTTTGTAGCTGTGATTGCTTATGGAACCGAGTGTCTACGGAAAGCCACAAGGATCAATCTTTCAACTACGATGTTGTCAGTCAAAGTTTACGGCCCCAAGTGCGCAATGGACCGGCTTGCTTTATTTAAAAAAAATTGAATAGTGTGATTGGGATTGGCTTGGAGGAAATCTTAGCTGTTAACCACAGTTAACGGATGGAAAATGCATGAGTAAATGTTTGTTTTATTAACGTTTAAAAAGGAGGAGTGGCCGTGAGGTCGGTTGTGGAGGTCAGAGGTCACAGATAGGTTAATGAGGCGCAGTCTTCTGCTGAAGTTTTGCTGTTAAAAGAGGCAGACGCTTGACATAGCGTGCTTTCGCAGGAAATAACGCACTAGCGGGGCCTCCCCCGGGGTTCAGAGGAGGTGGAAAAATCCTACATCTGCTAAAATAAATCTTTAATCTTTTTTTTAAATTTTTTTATTTTTTAGGATGTGGAGGACTGGGTGCAGCTAGGGTATGAGTGAATTATTACCTCCTTTTGCGGAGACAAATATAATATGATTCACAAAATCAGATTCACCATTCGAGCGCACTTCCTACACCAGGGGATGTATGGAGGTGGGAGGAGGCAGGGGAGAGCAGATGTCTCACAGGAAAGCCAAACTCACCGACGACAGGCAGCTCGTCTTCGCTTGGCTTTGCGGCTATGGGACGCGTTGGCTGAGCGCAAACAGATCCGACAGCGTTCGCCTCGTGCCCACGTTTATCCGCCTTTACCGTGTGAACATGTGCTGCCCTCGACCACCCCTCAGGGTTTACGGGAAGAAGCCAGGGACCTCCTGCTAATGAGATGCAATTATCAGCTGCTTCCAAGCTGTGCGTTTTTCAATACATACAGGTTTGTTTAACGATCACTAACGTCTCCCTGAGAGTACGCCTGCATACAATAACTGATACAATACAATAAATTATTAAAGGCACAGTAGGTCATTTTGGACTTCTACCAGGAATAGCAGCAAGCCACAACACTGTTCATGTCCCTCCCCCTTCTCTGTGAACGTGTTGACGTTGAAACGCCATTGGCTGTGGCAATTAGAACCAATTTTCAACCAATGAGCTTGAATTATTATACAGCTATAGATGTTTTGGTACAGAGTGCCGGCCCATTGACTGCATATTTTGAAACCCGAATTTAAGGACTATAAACACAGGTAGAGGGTGAGTCAACATGTCAGTGAGCCTTCTTCAATGACAGGAAGGTATTTGCAATGGGCTTGTAACAATATTTTAACCCAGAACTCTTACCAATTGTACCTTTAAATCACTGGATCTACAAACTAATCTTAATTACCTCAATAGGCAATTAATTATGTAGCCCATTTTAAAAATCGCAACGTGAAATTCTGAAGAAGACCACAAATATAAAATACTAATCCGAAGATACATTAAACTGAACTCATAGAAAACGTCAACCGACACACAAAATTACACAAGCTTACAGAATATCTGCAGTGTTTAATAGTTTTGAGGCTTTGGCAGAAACAGGCTTGGCTAAGTGGTGCATGTTTCAGTTGAAACAATGGTAAATATGCATTGACTTTGGCAATGCAAATATGGAGTGGTGAAGTAGTCACAGTAAATATTGAAACGGATCCAAAATTCATCAAATAAATTCTCCCAGCTGAATGAGGCGAGTGCTTGCACCGCTGACTAATGACAGCGCGTCATTAGTCAGACAAGTGCGTGGTTTCCAATTCCGGAAGAAAACGAAAAATCAAAATGTTATTACATTTTTGTGGCATGTTGATTTCCAGTATAGGTTGATAATCTTATTGTGTACATAAATCCGTTTCGGAGAACCGATTGCTGATGTCAGAGACATCGACAAACACGGACAAAATAGAAAACACACTTTCATTTTGTTTGTCAAATTTACATATAAATATGAAAACGTATGGTGGTGAAAAGTCCTTTTAAGTTAGGCAGGTACGGAGTCGTCAGTACGACGCCCCATTGCAATGAAGTGAGTACGTCAGTACAGGTATAAATAATTACAGGCACCATTCTGATACCAATAAAACATAAAAATCATATCTCATTTCCCATAGGGCATTTTCAAGTCAAACATTCATGCTGTAGAAAGACCAGGCACCTACACTTGCGGTTATTAAAACATAAACCTTGTCTATATCATAAAACAAAACCCCCTTTCTTATTGTGTTGAGCATCATCCCAGCTTAGAAATAATAATATGTGTAGGAGGGTATTGTTTATTCAAAAGACTTTTTAATTAAATCGGCAACAAATAATAAAACGCAAAAGACGGCAGGATGTGGATATTCTGATAAAGATTCTGGAACATTCTGCTCATGGGTATTTAGGGTCAAGTTCAAGGAATCACATCCTCACCAGCGGTACTTATATATTAAACTCAAAAAGAAAAATACATGCAAAAAATAATTCATACATACAAATATGCCCTTTACTGTATAGAAGAACCTTGCATTAAGTCTTGTTTCCATAAACTTTGGACACAGACTGAGAAAAATGTGATTGAGATGGTGTTGTTTTTCTCTGAACCAGGCTATATAAAATATTCAAACTAAAGACATTCACATGTTTCTAACCTGCTGAAAATGACATCCAAAGACATTTTGGATAATTTCTCTAGCATCACACCCTGGAAAGTCTAGTCCAGATGTTTACAGCATATGAAGGTAACTTTTTCTTGCCATTAAAAGACGTTGCAGTGAATCCATGAATATTTTGACACATCAATATTTTATATGTTTTTGCATTTAGTTTTGCAAAGGTGCAGAAAAACTGAATTTCTCAGTGAAAACTTTTCAGCTAAATTTGAACACAAACTGCCGGTATTGTGTACACTTAAATTGACGGTGAAGTTGAACATGTCAATTCAGTTCAATTCTAGTTTGTTTTTAAAGTGCTGTTTACAGAGACACCCTCACAAAGACACTTTATAGGAACAGGAAAAGAGGGATAGAGGAAAATTGAGAAGATTGGAACGCCCAAGAAAGGGAGGTGCGCACGGCTGAGGTGGGGGGCGACAATGGCTCAGGTGATAAGAGCAGTCGTCTGGCAGTCGGAGGGTTGCTGGTTCGAATCCCACCCTGGGTGTGTCGAAGTGTTCTTGAGCAAGACACCTAACCCCCAAATGCTCCTGACGAGCTGGTCGGCGCCTTGCATGGCAGCCAATCACCGTTGGTGTGTGAGTGTGTGTATGAAAGGGTGAATGAGAAGCATCAATTGTACAGCGCTTTGGATAAAGGCGCTATATAAATGCCAACCATTTACCAAGTAACGGAGCATTGCTCACATGGAGCGACGTGATTGGCTCGCCGCTCCGGGGGCGGGGGGAGGAGGGGGGTCGGTGAGATCGCCGCGTCCAACAGCACCCCGGGCGCCTCAGAATCACACTCACAGGCGGAACGATCGTACTCAGGATCACCTGATCCACCGCGGCCGCAGAGGGATGGCGTGTAGGTATGAAATACCTCCCTGGTCTGGGCTTGGCTGCCTTACAGAAAATATCGCACACTAGCCTGTCCTTTTTTACATAAATCTTCAAACCATACGTCAAAATGAGCGACTGTATTTGAACCATATTTATTCCCTGTCCGAAGCACTGACGAGAACCATCATTGCACTGATGTGATGTAATACCGGGAGTGCATTGGGCCCGTTTCCTTCTCAGACAAAGAGAATAGTTAACGGAGCGTAACTGAGATTTAATTCATATTTTTGTTTTTCAGTTTGCACAAAAATACATAAAAACATAAATATATATATTTTTTAATTGAACAAAAAGTAATGATGAGTACAGCAATTTATATGTAAATGGAAATCAACATTATTTTGTGCGATTTTACATCAGGCTGTACACGGCAGCAGAATTACATGCTGCACAGGAATCGCCAAATAGCCTTGGTAGGCTGCCCTTTGTGAGGCATTGTCCTTCGGAACAGATGTCAAATCTGGGTCCTGAATCACTCTGGCCAGGAACGACGATCCCAGGGTATTTTTGGAGAGGAGTACAGCGCTTTGCCGCGGTCACGTCCTGGTCAAAACACACTCTCTGCACGCACATTTTGTATTCCCCGTCCGCCACTGTTCCTCGGGCCATCGCTGCGAATGAAAAGTCAGATCTCAGCTCACTATACATTATTAAAACGCCTGATTATCGGCCGGGTGAGCACGCTGTCTGTCCGTTTCTCTCGACAGGTCAAGGTGATGCAACTCCCCGTTCTGATTCCCGAGCATTTTATTTCTGTATTCACCAGGCATGCAGTGATAAGCATTTTATATGTGATAGTTATATTGAAAAGGGTACCTTTTCAACAACATACATTTTCTATAGGTTGTAACAATGTTTTTAGTGTAATACATTTTATAGTGAATGCCTGAAGATACGATTTTTGGGAAGGGGCCAATAGGGGATAAAAAATAGTCCCTGTTCCTGGGAAACTATTATGTTAAAAAATGGCCCTTTTAGGTGGTAAGGAGAAGAATAAGAAGAAGACTATCAGATGCTCAGCCGTTTCAGATACATTGTTGATTAAGATATCATTCAGTGATAGCAGACATGGAGTTTCAGATTGTTTTGTTTTGGATCCCCTCTTAATCTGTAACACTCTCTATAACCCTCTCTGATTTCACTCCAGTGAATATTATAAAAGGCTTAAATATTTTATTATGTATACTGTGCAATTGTGTCATTATCGGTACAACATGGCCTGCTGTACAACAACGTGAGACGTGAAAGTTTAAGTATTAACCCTTTCAGTCCTGAACCCAGTATGAAACGGCTCCACTGAAATCACAAGGGGCGTCGGCTTCGGTTGAGAGAATTGAGAAAGTTGGGAAATTTCACGCTTGAGTGCCGTATTGCACTCTTTGGCCTGAAAGGGTTAATCGTGTAGACTGAGCCCTGTTATGAGGCGAAGTGCCAGAGGAAGACAGCGCTGGCTGCCCCCAACTTGAGGTCACTTATTAGTCCACGAATACCGTCACCATCTTATGCAAATAAGTGAGTTTGATGCCAGGGGCCCCACTGGATCACTGATCCTCTAATTGCAAAGTCAGTCACTCTGCCCGACATTAGCATTTTTCTGCATTGGCGCACGGAGGGATATGCTTCAGACCTCTCCTGATGGTGCAGGGGCCTCCCGTGGGTTCTGTTCGGGGGGGGGAGGTAAGGACATAGCACGCGACCCATGACCCTAAGGGTCAAAGGTCAATCCAGCCAGACGCCCAAAATTGAGACTGATGAGCAGGGTGTTCTGCCACGGAGTTCCTTATCTGATAATTGCAACACAAGCCACAGTGCCTAATAATCTATTAATCAATTAAAAAACCAATTAACTGAAAAGAAAATCACATTTTGTTTATTCATATTTTTTACGGAGCAGCTAATGAGATGTTCCCATTTCTTTGCACAAAGCAACATTCCCACTTGGTAAAGTAGCACATCTAACTACTCTTGCTACTACTCTATGACTATCATTACATTACATTACATTACAGGCATTTGGCAGATGCTCTTATCCAGAGCGACGTACAACAAAGTGCAAAGTGCATACCCATAACCAGAGATAAGTGCGCTGAAAGACCCTAGAGGGAGGTACCATTTCAAATACATTATTGATATCAGTCAGTGATAGCAGAGGGTTGACATACTGTTATCATACTTCTAGATTCGAGGAGGAGACAGTATCTAATCTAGTCAGGAAATGATCAAATTAGTTCATTTCTAGACTAGATAGTATGCTTGTTGAGACTTGACGTTTCACAGTGAGTGACTGGGAAGTCCAGCAGGGTGTCTCCATCAAAGCTTAAATTAATCCTGTGCCTGTGTGCCTAGCCATTACGAGACAGGAAAAAATGCCACGCTAGCTAACAACAACACCACTACAAAGAACAAAGCCGACAATGATCGAAATGGAGGCTGATGGTAATTACACACTGATTACACGCACGACACGGTGGTTTGCTAAAGTTAGCATTTCTAATTCAGCTCTGCTGCGAGCAGAAATAGCCATTTGACAGTGTGCCCCTGGGAAAAAAAAGGGATACAAGGCAACTGTGTTCTGCATCTAACACTTACGTCTTCCATTGTATACATTTTAGCTTTTAATACAGCGCCTTTATTAGTGTTTGTTTACATCTGCAAAAATGTCTTGCAAGCGCATAGATATTGCTCTCCGGAGAATAGAATTGGTTTATAGAGCATGTTTTTTTTTTCCCCCATTAAATACATTTTCCTGTTAAAAATCTCATTAAAATATCTTAAAGTTTATATTGTATTCTAAAAACACTGTAACATTGTTGAAAAAACACCCAGTTTATACCAAGTTAAATGTAATAATACAAAACAAATAAACAAAACACATTAAAATTGAGCACAATAGCATGGTCTTAGGCAAACATCTCAGTAGAAACTCTTTCTCTGTACTACATAAATATTCAAAAACACTTCAATTGTCAATAAAGCATAGTATACATGGTGTATTGTATCACCACAATGCATTAATGCAATACCTAGTCATAAAAATTTACACAAACTGTGCCTGTTTACAGTTATTGGCATGTTTATTTATTCATGCCTATTCAGGGCTTATTACTGTGCTATGCAGTGTTTATGACAAAGTTATATACTTTTTATTAAGTAGCTTTCATATCTTTTGCCAGTTAGGCCAATACCAAGGAAATCAGATCCTGCGGAATTATTCTGTGTTCAAAAGCAACACCGGAAGCTTAATGAAATCGTTATCAGTTCGATGAGTTTGGATAGCCCCTGTGCGGAGGTTCATAGTTTGTAAAGTGATGCAGAATAAGCGCTTCAAATCAGTCTTTCACAGTTCATTTGCAATAGCAATCTAACTTTTCAAGCAGCGGTTGAGAGTTGTTATTTCGAGACCTTACAAGTCGTATTGCCTGAACTGACGGTGGTTAGAAGTGATTGCTTTTTTTGTTTGTTTTGTTTATCGAGACAACATAACACCGTCGGTATTTCACTCACTCAGACGTGAGCAGACTCGCTGCGCATCCCCTCTCCCGGCAAACGAGAGTCTCGTCATCAATATGCGGCACCATTCGTTTAGGCCGTGTACAGAGAGCCGTCCTCCACTCCGGTTCCAGCGTGTACACAGCAGGAAACAGGATTCTCTGTTCCTCTTCCCTTTTCCCCTTTCCGCCAAGACTTCAAACGCCACACAGGGGAATTCCTATAGGGTGGGAGGGCCCCGAGTCTGGATAAGGGAAATCACAACATTGTTCTTTTTTTCTCTCTCTCTCTCTCTCTCTCTCTCTCTTCTCCATGCTCGATGTCTAGCGAGACGAGAACAGGTTCATCAAAGAGACGGTTGCGCTAGCACAGCAGGGGGGATTCCGCGGGGGGATCTCGCCCCGGTTGCCGGGCGGATCTGAAGTCCAGGAGTTACCACGACGACGACGACGCGTGTGCGGCATCCAATGCCCTCCCCCCCCTCTCTCTCTCTCTCTCCCGCCGCTGAAGACGGGCGATCGGCGAGCCCCGCGCGAGGTGCCTCAGGGGAACCTGGAGAGCAGACGTTAGGACAGAATAACGGAACAGAGACGGCGGATACACGCTGCTTCCTCACATCTCCCACCGTCACGGATTAGATCTCACTTGTCAAAAGCTTGTCAAAGATCTGGAAACACAAATGCAAATGAAGGGATACAGTATATCCACATAGCCGTATCTACCTCAAAGCTATACTGTATATTACCCACTGGATGATACTACTACTACTACTATTACTACTACTACTACTACTACTACTACTACTACTACTACTGCTACTGCTACTACTACTACTACTACTACTACTACTACTACTACCACTGCTACTATTGCTACTGCTACTACTACTACTACTACTACTACTACTACTACTACTACTGCTGCTGCTACTGCTGCTACTACTGCTACTGCTACTGCTACTGCTACTGCTACTGCTACTACTAAGACTACTGCTGCTGCTGCTGCTGCTACTGCTACTGCTACTGCTACTGCTACTGCTACTGCTACTGCTACTACTAAGACTACTGCTGCTGCTGCTGCTACTGCTGCTACTACTACTGCTACTACTACTAATAATAATAATAATTATGATTATTATTATTATTATTATTATCATCATCAATCACTCCACTTTACAAAAAGAGGCTCAAATGCCTATATATTTACACTTTATGTAAATACATTTATGCTTATAATTACAAATAAGCAAACTTATGAGAAACATAAGAGTGTAACCACAGTTGCAACTAGGTCAGGTGAGAAGCTCACGTACACAGCGAAATATTCAGAGACAAGGTAAATCTGTGAGAGTATATTTACTGTGCCAGAGTACACGTACTCTCACAAATGACAGTGGCGGTACATTTGTGTTTTTCTTCAAGGATAAAATGTCCCAAATGTACCCTGAAATTACAGTTCTGTTTGGGTACAAATGAGCATGTTTTCCATGCAAAAGAGGTACATATTAATTATATACTGCTGGCATGGGGCACAAAGTTATGCACTAATAGCGTACCGCCCCAGCATTTGTACCTTTTTTGGCACTTTTCATAACTTTATCTCTGAGAGTGTGCTACACCTCTTGCAGATGGCCGTGCTCTGTCTGAATCCTATTTGCAGTGAATTAACACTCAATACAATACAATTCACCAGAAACTGGCCTTTCGTTTTCCCGACCGTCGTACGAACCCCTCGTCCAGGGCTCCCAGCACATTCGCCCGACCCGGCCGAACGTCGATCGGTCGGACGTTCGCTCCGCCGTGACGACAGCGTCCGGCGCGGGCCCTCGTGCGCGCGAAAGCGAGACGCGTGCGTCTCGTTGGCCGCTCAGCCCACACCGCTGTCACGCATCACCTGCTTTCATTACTTTTTCCAATTCCTTTCATCTCGGGCCCGATAACGGTAGATTTCCCTCCCTCTGTCTGGCTCATCCCGGCGGCAATTACTCTTTCGTCGAGTTCAGCCCTTTGCGGGGGGAAAATAATTAGTGGGTCGGCTGAATTCTAACACTTTAATTTCGTTTCCTTGTCTCTTCATTGACGGCGGGTTGAGCTACGCGGAATTTCAAGCGATATCGCGGGCCTGTGTGTGTGCATTTTTATTTTGTTGATCTCAAGGCCGGTGATTCAGCCTGGGCGCGCTCAAAGATGCTTAGAGCGCATTGATAAAAGAACCTACGAGTCCAGCAGGTAAGAATGCATAATTAAGAGAAGATATGACGGTTAGCCTTGCTATGGCATCAGCTGATATCATTAACCTTTTCTGCAGGGTTCCTCAGAACGAAGCGAATCATTACTTGATGATTCAGCTGAAGAAATATACTCCCTGACCTTAACAGTTTTTGTCCCGTCTGTACAATTTTGTTTTGAATTATTTGCACATTGAATCTTTGTCAGTGTAGCAGAATTTAAAAGATGTAACAAAGGTGTTAGTTTATTGAGCACATACAGTAGACAAGTACGGATACATACACTCAACGTGAATTTTATTAGGTATTTATTAGACTTGGTTTTTAGACTTCTACTGCTGTAGCCTATCCACTTAAGGTTATGATGCCTTGTGTGTTCAGAGATGCTCTTCTGTGCGGTTATTTGCGTTACTGTCACCTTCCTGTCAGCTTTGACCAGTCTGGCCATTCTTCTCTGACATCTCTCATTAACAAGGTGTTTCTGTCTGCAGAACTGCTGCTCACTGGATTTCTTTTGTTTTGTTTTTTGCACCATTCTCTGCAAACTCTAGAGACTGTTGTGTGTGAAAATTTCCAGAGATCAGCAGTTTCTGAGATACTCAAACCACCAACAATCATTCCACGGTCAAAGTCACTTAGATCACATTTTTTCCCCATTCTGATGGGTGATGTGTACATTAACTGAAGCTCCTGACCCGTATCTACATTGGGACGATTGTATGCATTGCACTGCTGCCACACAATTGGCTGATTAGATAATCGCATGTCTAAGTAGGTGTAATAAAGTAAAAATGTTCCTAATAAAGTGCTTGGTGAGTGTGTATACGTACACAAAGCGATTTTACACAAAATAATCAATTACTGTAGTTCATGGTGAAAACCAAAACTGGATAAGTGTGAGTTTGTAAGGTCTGAATTGAACAAATGAATTGATATAAAACAATGATAAACTAATTGTGTTCTTTATGACAGCTAGAAGTGTGTAACATCTGTTAAATTCCACAATTAAAATTTTTTAAAAAAATTAAAAAAAAGATTTTGCTCGAATATTTCCCTCCTGCATGTGATCCCTCATGCACATGTAATATGTTTTTTAATTATTTAATTACTTTTGTTTTCTTAATTACAGATTTTAATTAACAACTAAAAGAATCCTCCCACACTCATGCAGGTTAGGTTAGCCTAAGTAACTAGGATGGGCCAAATGCAAATTACCCCGCGGGGTTTAATAAAGTATATCTTTGTCTTTGTTAAGCTTCAGGTCTGACCCTCTGTGACTTTGGTTTCTGAAAAAGAGCAGGATAAGTTTAGATCAGATTTAGTCTTTGTATGTTTTTGCAGTGTCTTTTTTGTGAATTTTTTTTTATTGTTTTGCAGAGCTAAAAAAAGAAAAAAAAAAAGAAAAAAAAAATCCTTTCTTGACAACTGACAACCCAATCTTCCTGTCAAGATGTTCTGACAGTGACTTGACGTCTTTTTCTTCAATCCGGATATCAGACCACATGTAGGGAGCAGTGAAAGTGGGAATGTAACAAAAAAAAAAATATATTGCTTTTGTTAAAACCTTCCAACAAGGCCGTCGGAAAAGCTTTGGCTTTCCTGCCACACTGTGTTTCTTTCATACGCATATCATCATATCTGTTCATACATAACTGTGCCATTGAGCCCTGGCGGCCTGCAGTGTAGTGGTTAAGGTACATGACTGGGACCTGCATGGTCGGTGGTTCGATCCGCACAATAAGATCCGCACAGCCGTTGGGCCCTTGAGCAAGGCCCTTAACCCTGCATTGCTCCAGACGAGCAATGTTGTCTCCTGCTTAGTCTAATGAACTGTACGTCGCTTTGGACAAAAGCGTCAGCCAAATGACATGTAATGTAATCTAATGAGCCATTCACCCGTAACCTTTTGTGAGGAAATTCATCATGGAGATGACTCATTCCTTCTTTGAATTGTTTGTCGGTGCGCCTTTAGCTCTGCTGGTAAGAAAGGAGAGTTACCAGCTCAATCGCCCTGAGCAAGACACCACCTAACCCCCCAATCGCTCCCGACGAGCTGATCGGTGACTTGCATGGCAGCCTCTCATCATCGGTGTGTGAGTGTGAACCGGGTGAATGAGAGGCATTTGGCAAAAAAATTCTTTAGAAATGCCGTTCCGCTTAGTTTCCTCACAAGGCTGGTCTGTGGTCTTGAGCAGCCGTTTCCTGCTTCCCGGGTCAGATCAGAGAGCTCTGCTCCAGCGATGCTCCCATGTTATGTCCTTGCGGGCACTCTGAGGCTTACACAACTTCCAATTTCTCCTGCACAGCTTGGTGCCGGCGGCGTGACGGCCAAATTGAAATCGCAGAGGTGTTCGGCTCAGAGACGCGTTCGCCGAACGACTGGCGGGCTCCGTCAGGAATAAACACGGAACTCTGAGACGTCCGTAACCTCGTCCCATTGGCTGGAATTACTGAGACCGCCGGGCTCCGTCAGGAATAAACACGGAACTCTGAGACGTCCGTAACCTCATCCCATTGGCTGGAATTACTGAGACCGCCGGGCTCCGTCAGGAATAAACACGGAACTCTGAGACGTCCGTAACCTCGTCCCATTGGCTGGAATTACTGAGACCACAATGGGACCCGAGAGTTTTAATAGGGAAGGGGGAAGGGGGAGTTGTTTGATTACAAAAATAATGGGTATTAAAAGGTTTCCACGGAAATCCTGTGGAAACCAAGAGGACAAAAACAAATAAATAAATATAATGAGCATTTAGTGGACGATTTTATCCCGAGTGAATTACGCAACTATATAATGCATAACTGCTATATTATAGCTTTAATTTATGAAATTATCTCCAAAATAACAATGAAATGAAAACAAAATAAAGAAAAGCCAATGTAAATTATGAGAACATGAGCAAAACAAAGTTAATATAAATAGTAACCTACTGCACTGGATAAAACTCTTACAAAATAAGAGATCCATCTTAATTTAGACGATAAATAATAAATGATACAAAAAATATGCAATGATGGAAATCAAAGTAGGCAATAACATTAAAACACATGGTTTCCAGCAACAACAACATTAGCCCTAATAGTTGGATTCATGCAGTTCAATTAGTTCAGACAAAATAAACACTGTCTGGGGTATCACTCGGTGAGAAGTTATCTTGCTACACGTACTGGGATTAATTATCCGAAAGCCTGCAGAAGTATAGGCTAGTCAACCAGTATTTTCTTAATAATTCTATCTGGTAAACATTTTCACCATCTAATAGTTTGGGAATAGTGCGTTTCCTTGTGAATATAACACGGTAAAAGTACTATGTTGAAATTGTTTCCATGAATTAATGGCTTGCATCGGTCCATTACCACGGAAACCAAAACAGAGCAGGATATTCACAAAACACTTCAAAAACAACTTGTCCCAACTGTCCTGTACCTTATACCATTAGTACATAGCCCTGACAAGATAAGTTACTTTGACAATTATTTCCTTTAATAAAAGCAGCAATCTTTCCGGATTGAAGTACCAAAGGTGACAGAGAGAGATTGGTGAGTGATGTTAATATGTTTATGCTCGGATGAAACTCGTTCCTGTTTTACGTGAGTGACTTTGAAACCAATTCCCACCTATTACGAC
>NC_083761.1:3674753-3729753 GCF_963514075.1 Conger conger
CTTACACGCGGGACTGAAACATCCAAAATACCAGGGAGACCTCTTCACCTCTCCATAATAGTGTGTGCTTTCTCGCTGCCCAGCCACATGCATCCCAAATTTTTTTTAGAGACTCAATAATTACTCCATCAGGGAACAGGTGCCTCTCTGCTGCCATTTGCTGAGTGATCCGGCGCGTTGACTTGCCGGAGGGCAGCAGCTGAAACAGCGCAGCTGCTAATGTACAAAATGGCCTCCCTTTCTCCCCAGACCAGACACTCGCTTACGAGTCTCTCTGCATGTACGCAAAAAAAGCCGGCCCTCGTAATCGCCCAGAAGATATCATTTTTCAAGGTGTTTTTTGGGGGAGATGGCGAGGGGGAGGGGAGGTGCGTTTGCGCTGGCCCACGATGGGCCCGCAGCTGTTTGTAGAGCAGATTCGCGGCGTGCCATTTTTCACCGGTTTCCCCCGAGGGTTTCTGGGTAGCTCAGCAGGGACTGGGCGGAACGCGGGTCCGGCACCTACCATAGGCTGGCGTCGTGAAACAATTAGTCAACGAAAAGTGCAACGAGGAAATGTGTTCGTAATTATGAAAGTTAAGACATTCGCTTCAGGACATCACCCTGGGTTAGGGTGAGTTTGAAAAAAAAACAAGTAAATCAAGAAAAATTCACAACAGGGGGGAATTCAGATGAACCAGAGGAAGTTATGCACAGACAGCCTGGCTTAGATCAGTCACATGCCGTGACAGACAGACCCGTGTTCATATTCGTTGATAAATTCTTCAGACATATACACACACACACACACACACACACGCATACAGACAGACACACACACACAGACACACACACACACATACAGACAGACAGACACACAGACAGACACACGCACATACAGACAGACAGACACACGCACATACAGACAGACACACACACTTATACAGACAGACAGACAGACAGACACAGACAGACAGATAGACAGACAGACAGACAGACAGACAGACAGACAGACAGACACACACACACACAGACAGACACTCACAGACAGACAGACAGACACACACACACACACACACACACACACATATAAATTGTCTCATGTCACATCAAAGCGCCTTTACCCATCAATGGCAGCACTTTGTGATAGAGGGAGGATGTTGAGGGAAAAAAAAGTTTACTTGATATCTTTGAGACGCTCATTAAAACATCCTCGGTTGTGGTGTGCTGGTAAAAATCCACCCCTCGCCAGCACTAAGAAGACATTTATAGTCACCCGGGGATTGTGGGTAGGCGAAAAAAAGCTTTTTTTGAGTCTACAAGAATGCTGATGGTCACACTACCACTGTGAGGAGTGGGAATGCTTCCAAGATGAGCATTAAGCTTCAACATTTTTCTTTTTTCTTCGTCAGAAAAATAAGACGGAGCACTTAGGCGAAAATTACAATCTGGTTAAAAAGCAATATAAAGCTTATCCCATTGTCACTCCCGCATAACTTTTCCAGCATTAGCTGTGAAGGGCAATGGCTCTAGCTGCTATTTTTATTCTTTCAGATATAGCTGGGACAGGCACAGACAGCAGGCCTCACTCCTGCTAAATTAGGTTCGAGAGCCAACATCCACGCGTCTGTTTCTAATTTTACAGCTCGTGGTTTGGCCCATAATTCAAACAAATGACACTCACATTTTGTTTTATTAAGGAAATAATTTCTATAAGGTAGGGTTCACCCAAAATAGCCCCGTTTTCCAAATGATCTTCCTTTTAATAAATCAAGAACGACGATAGTTTATTCATTCATTCGCCAAAGCATGACACGACGGTGGGAGAAAAAAAAAGGAAAACTTGCAACTTGAGTTTTAAACCTTGAAACTTGTGCAACGCTAGGCTGAATTAAATATAAGGTAAGACGTATCCTTGCATTTTTTAAAATGTAACTTGCTGTTACCAAAAAGGGCATAAAATATCTAAGTGAAAGAAACTCCCAGTTAATTTGGGAGGGGGGGTGGCTGATGTAGGATTCACGAAGAGGCTGCGATACCACTGCAGAGAGCTCACAGACGGCGCATTGTTAAATTATCAATGGCCACGTCCTCATTAGCTCCAAAGCTAACGCCAATATTTCGGGTGAACGCTCACGAGTCGTCTGCTTTTTTTCCCCCATGATAATGTCACGGCCTTCATTAATGTTTTAGCAGTTTACGTCTTTGTCAGTCGAGTTATGGAAAACGGCTGTTTGAGAGAGTGACGGTTTAAACTTTAAACTTTAAACCCATTGAAATGCGCCGTGCTCTGTATGTAGGGCGATGCGTTTTATCTGCAAACAACAACAACGACAACAAAAAAACTTAAAAAAACTATTGTCATTAAAACCACGGCAGTGAATGGCATTTTTCATACAGTTTATTTTTGGCCACCACAGTAGAGCGACAGAGAGATAATTAAAATTATTCAAATGAGTTTAACTGCAAGCTGTAACTGGCTGGTAAGAGGAAACCAAGGTGAAAGGGTGAATGTTTTTCACATCGCGCTCTCTGGTACAATATGATTGCTAATCCCCCCCCCCCCCTTTGACCATGCCCAGTACATCAAAAATATGTCAATACGTGACCAGAACCGGCCACAACTTGATGCTGTAATCTTACGCCATTTTACGGATCTATTTGCGCAGCAAAACGGCGGAGAATTTGGCCGTTGAAAATCCGGCGGCTTCCGAAGCTGGTCCGCGCCAGGCTCGTCGGGCCAAGGCCAGAAAGCGCGGTAATGACGAAGAGGAAGGACTGCCGCTGGGATGAAGAGGCTGTGAACAGCTGGCCTTGTCGTATGTGTTTGCGATCGTTCGCCGCGATGCTGCCAGCTCGAGAGGAAGCCGCCAGTTCAGCTCTCAGTTCAGCGGATTTCACACAGCCTCCATTTCCCGCGGCGAGCAAAAGTAATAATAAATAAGGATAAAGCAGAAAAGGGCTGTTTTTAGCCTTTCACAGTCATTGCCAGTAATGCAGCTAAACAAAACATAATGCGGTGTATTAGCACTAGAGTACTATGCCTTTTTACTCATTTCCCTCAATATAGTAGAGTAGCACTTTCACTTTGTGTGTGTGTGTTCATGTGTGTGTGTGGGTGTGCGTGTGTGTGTGTATGAGTGTGTGTGTTTCAGCTTGTGTGTGTGCGCATGTTTTTGTGTGTGTGTGATTGTATGTTTCAGCTTGTGTGTGTGTGTGTGTTTCAGCTTGTGTGTACTTGTTTGTGTGAGTGTATGTGTGTGCGAATGTACGTGTGTGTGCGTGTGTGTGATTGTGTGTTTTAGCTCATGTGTACTTGTTTGTGTGTGTGTATGTGTGTGTGAGTGTGCGTGTGTGTGACTGACTGCATATGTGCCTGCATGTGTGTGTGTGACCTTGATGTGCAGTGAGGGTAGAAATTCCCCAGGAAAGAGTCACAGAACGGTGCACAACCTCTCTGTCCCGCTGCCTTCCAGAAATACATCCCACCTCACAGTTCTGCTTTTTCATGTTATCAAAAATGCCTACACTATGTAGATAATGTGCTATCAAAAGATTCATAAATGCACAATGTAGCTATTTGAATCAATTTTCACGAACATCCATCATATAGGGGAATCCATCTTCTCAAACATCCGTCTTCAAAAACATCCATCATATAGGGGTATCCATGTTCACCAACATCCATCATATAGGGGAATCCATGTTCACCAACATCCATCATATAGTGGAATCCATCTTCTCAAACATCCATCTTCACAAACATCCATCATATTGTGGAATCTATGTTCACCATCATCCATCATATAGGGAATCCATCTTCAGAAACATCCATCATAAAGGGGAATCCATCTTCACCATCATCCATCATATAGGGGAATCCATCTTCGCAACCATCCATCAGATAGGGGAATCCATCTTCACCATCATCCATCATATAGGGGAATCCATCCTCTCAAACATCCATCATATAGGCAAACCCATCTTTACAACCATCCATCATATAGGGGAGTCCATCTTCTCAAACATCCATCTTCGCAAACATCCATCATATTGTGGAATTTATGTTCACCATCATCCATCATATAGGGGAATCCATCTTCAGAAACATCCATCATAAAGGGGAATCCATCTTCGCAACCATCCATCATATAGGGGAATCCGTCTTCTCAAACATCCATCATAGAAGAATCCATCTTCTCAAACATCCATCATATAGGGGAATCCATCTTCTCAAACATCCATCATATAGGGGAACCCATCTTTACAGACATCCATCATTTGGGGAATCCATCTTCACAAACATCCATCATCAAATCAGTAAACATTACATGATTGGGACAAAAGGAATTGGCCTCAAGCAATAAATTACCATTATTGAAACAAGAAGTCACACTGAAAATAAAAAAGATAAACATTAGAAAAAAAAAGGATGACAAAACCATGAAGCCCAACTCGACATGCCAGTTTCTTTAAATACGGAATGACTGTATTTGAACATACAGTAAGTTGATGCATGATTAAAAAATAATCCTTAAAAATCAGTTGATATAAATTATTCAGAGTAATATAATTGTGCACGGCATTGTGCACGGCTCTCGGTAGGCAGCAATGAAAGACTTCTAGTCCAAGTACTCAGAAAAGAAAGAAATACATACACATATTTTACTTCAGCTGTGTTCCGTTTTGTAAAATTGAATGCTATTGTAATAGCCAGCAGGGCCTCTGGCTAAAATATCATATTTCTGAATATCTGAATAGCCCCTTTCTCTGCAGGAGAAAGTCAATTGCACATTTCATTCAATCCATTTTTATAAATATTAATCTGACACAGTCATACTCAGTGTGATATAATGCTTTCCCCGTCATTCTGTTGTACAAACAAAGCCCCGTTCTTTCATTTGCACTGCTTTTGTAAAAACCACACACACAAAAAAAGTTTTATTTAATTTAATTATTTATTTTGGTCCTTAAAAATAATAGTAGCAAAAATAAACTGAAATATTCCTAGAGAATAACAACAAAAATAGTCACCAGCAACAAAGTTTTCATCTTAGAACTATAGGTACAGTTACGGTTTATTTGACAGCCCGGTCTGTTTTAATTGGATGGTACACTGCTACTTGTGTAATTATTTGGTAACTACTCTGATTTCAGTGGTAGGTACTATAGATAAAAGTCAGTCAGTACCACATAAGTACTATGCAAGTACGTTTTACAGCCTGTTTCATAGTACTTACCACTGAAATCAAAATAGTTGCCTACCTGGTTTTTACACAATAAGAACTAGATAATTAACAGGCTGTAAAATAATGCGTATCTCCTTATGTATTTATAACAAAGATGAGGAAAAAAACATGAACAAAAACAAAAGGTAAACAATAAAAGTTATTAAACATGTAATCATCCGAAATTAAACCGCGTCCCTCTTCCCATCCCCGAACGGAAACGGCCGCTGTCGACTTCGCGCCCGCTTGGTCCGAGGTGTCGGTCCCGCGCACAACGTGTAAATTAAGCGGAGCCCGAGCGCCTCTGTGAGCCGGTGCTGAAGGGATAGCTGCGGCGCGAACGCCCTCTCTCTCTCGCTCTCTCTCTCTCGCGGGGATCTCGTGTTTACACGCGCCACCGCGGGAGCCTCTTCGCACCCGCCCAGGCGTTTCACCGCGCGCGGGAGACGTGTGTCAGCGCCGTTTCCACGGGTACCGCCCGCCCCAGCCCCTCCGAGGACACGCGTCACCGCGAGAGTGACAGAACCCGGGGAGGAGACGCAGGAACACAGTCTCCAGTGACACACAACTGTTCTGTAAAATAAACTTACTACTTCGGTCCCCTACTTGGTTCATACAAATCTTAATTTAACGCAGGAATTTTCTGTTAAGCATTAACAATAAGTTGAAAAGCAAAGAAAATAAACTCTTTTTTTTACATTTTATTTGTTTGTTTGTTTATTTAGTTACTTGGTGTAGGGCTAGAGTGTGTCATAATTCTGTAATATATCTCATATCTTTATATTTCAAAAAATAAAAATAAAACATTGCTAGGTAAATCTTTCACATTAGTCCCTCATAATCACATAAATTCAATTTATAGTTCTTCTGTTTGTGTTTGCTGTTGTTTGGCACACAGGCTGTAGCTGTTGCTGGATTTCATGACTGCATTTATTATTGATGAACTGAATATTTATCCGTCCACTGTATGAACTCCTTGGGTTTGTTTTCGTCTGCGTGTAACACATGCGTTTGTTTCCATCTTTTATTTTTCATAAGGCACGCACACACATACACACAAACAACATAATGACACACGAACTAAATGAAACCCCGAGTATTAAACTCCACACAGACAGCATGCAGCATACCATGTGACCATAGCTTTTTCAGAGACAATTAACAATGCATATTCCTGCTCATGAGCACAATGAGGGGGGCTTAACAGCTCACTTAATGACTGAATCATTCACCGACTCTGTAATGCTTCCTGTTCTGTGGTCAATGTGTGCAGAGTCAGTGTTGTACTCAGGGTATTCCAGCTGCCAACCATGGTATGCTAGTATGTAAGTTGGTGTTTTACATTACATGGCATTTGGCAGACACTCTTATCCAGAGCGACATACAGTTGATTAGACTAAGCAGGAGACAATCCTCCCCAGGAGCAATGCAGGGTTAAGGGCCTTGCTCAAGGGCCCAACGGCTGTGCGGATCTTATTGTGTCTACACTGGGATTCGAACCACCAACCTTGCGTGTGCCAGTCATGTACCTTAACCACTACGCTATAGGCCATGATGTATTCTTCAAGGGTTCCAATTTTATCTATATGGTCACGCTAGGACTCAGAACCCTACTGTCCTCTTCACACTTGTCCCTGTGTTCGATCTGCACTTTATTATACGTCACTCTGGATAAGAGCGTCTGCTAAATGCCTGTAATGTAATGTCATGTAACGAGAGGGAAGCACTCCTGCAAGTGTACAACACGGCTCTAATATTTTGACAGTTGTGACCAGTATTTTGTGTCAGATGTGAACTAGCACTGTTAATACTTCATTGCAGATCTCATCAATGAAGTATGCTGTGATATGCAGACACGAAATGGTCTTAGTGCCAGCATGTTAACCCGGTCCTCTCTGCCCACTTGGGGTTACATTACATTATTGGCATTTTGGCAGACACTCAGAGCGACGTACAGTTGATTACACTAAGCAGGAGACAATCCTCCCCTGGAGCAATGCAGGGTTAAGGGCCTTGCTCAAGGCCCAACAGCTGTGCGGATCTTATTGTGGCTACACCGGGATTAGAACCACCAACCTTGCGTGTCCCAGTCCTTTACCTTAACCACTACACTACAGGATGCCTACTACAATACATTTGCATATTATCTAATGTTTTGCATATTCCATTGCTATATATATTGTATTTAAATTTCTCTCAGAAGCCAAATCCCCTCATCTATGTAACAGTACCATCTCCATTTATATCTTATGCTTGTGAATTGTATTTATTTATACATTTATTTATTTCTGTAATGTTTGCTGCATGGTGGGTTTTGCGTGTGTTAATTGACGGACACTGTAAATCTCGGAGCAGATGTCTAACAGAACCATGCTGAGACACGTACAGAGGCATCGCGTTCATTCTGTTAATTACGACGAGAAGTTGGAGCAATTACTCATCGCCGTAAAGCTAATCCGCGCTTGTTCCAGACCTCTGTGCTCGTGACAGCTGTGAGTTTTCCTGTGAAGCGAGCCGTCATTTAGCATTGTTATGTTTTATGAATTTAATGGACATTGTACTTTCTCTGGCAGGGCCCTTAATTGTTCTATTAATAATCAAGTTAATCGCTTTATAGCTGGCTAGTCATATGACAGAGTAATGCAAAATATATGGCTAGTGTCTGTGCTAAGGTACATGACTGGGACCCAGAAGGTTGGTGGTTCAAGCCCCAGTGTAGCCACGATGAAAACCACACAGCTGTTGGGCCTTTAAGCAAGGCCCTTAACCCCGCATTGGACAGTGTCAGCTAAATAACAAATTATTCTGTTATCATGTTATTAACCAATGTATGTGTTATCTTTTAGACATGTCTATACAGTATAAGAGTACTTACTGATGTTTAAAAAAAGCACATCCATTGTGGAGAATCCATCATCACATGCATCGATTCACTTATAGAAATAAGCAGCTGTACATGCATGATTGATGCAATATATAAAATAATATGATGTTTTTAGCATTAAAAAAAACTGGCATTTCAAGGTTAAGTTATGTGAAGAGTGACACACCTTAGAAACTTGTGATTCTTTACACAGACACAAGGAGACCAGTGACAGGGAAACAGCACAGGACTCAATAGCTTCAATGCCTTGAACAGCTACTTCATGCAAATAAAGGTCCACATAACTGCGACTGTAATGGAAATTGCAAACTTGATACATTAAAGTAATACATTACCTAAAAGTATTACACGACAACCGCTGTGTTATTGCTTGGGTATTAAGGCTCCTAATTTATGAACTAATATCTCTGTGAGCCTGAGTATTAACTGTAACAAAGTGAAATTGAAGGTGGATACAGTGGAACCCCTTTATTGCATATTCATTTATAGCAATAATCGCATTTATATGGTAGCGTTCAAAAGACTGCCATAGAACTGAAGGATATTTCATCTCAACTACTGAAGAGTTGGCTGAGGAGAAATTCTGTGGAACAATGCTCACCACGCATATGTGCAATTATTTATGTTAATAATTAAATGTGGGCTTGATAAAACAGCTAGGCTAAAAAATATGGAATTTTAACAGGGAACTTCCCTGCTCAGTGCAGTAAGAGTCATCTGACTTCCCTATAACCACGGCAAGAAAAAAAAACTTTATTTAACTTCTGCTCCAAGACCGCATGAGTGGTAAAATGACTTGAAGGCTCCTACCTAAGACCTAAATAACTCCTTCATCAGCACCACAGAAGAATTCATAAGCGCTTTTATCAGTGGTTTGCGTCAGTTCACTTATGTATGTCGTGGTAATGTTACTCGCTGCATCAGCGTTGACACAACACACCATGTTACATTTGTGTTTATTGACACAAGTGCTTATGAATGTTTATGTAGTGCCAATGAAGATGCTATATAGCTCTTATGTAGGAACCTGACAAGGACAGAAAGGCTTCATAAATGGTCTTGCTCGGTTTTTGAAGAAAATAACAGTGGTGTCACAGGCCTGAATTTCGGGCCTGAAACTGACTCTGTTCCTCTATCCCTCTATCTTCTCTCATTCTCTCCTGCTGCACTTCTACCACTTCCACACTTTCATTTTCCTGCTCTCGTTCCTCCGCTGTGGACTGTGGTGCCCACCCTGACATTTTCCTCTTTTTTTTTCTTTTTTTTTTTCCTGTGGGCATCGTCTCTTTTCTGAGATGATGTAGAGGGAAAAGGACTACCGAGAGTCGCTTAAAAGTTGCCTGCTCTGCGTGGCCTTTGTGAAATCATATAATTAAATTTGTATGAATAAATAAATTCAGCTGGTATGTGGCTCTCAACCTCCACTACCTTTATCTGGCTCTGCAGCTCTCCAGGCCAGAGTCTGGCGGACATTTTGTTCCGTCTCAAAGAAGCCTTCTCTGCGTGGGTGGCACCAGCCCTGCCAAGAGCAGCTATTATGTACGGACGTACTCTTCCTGCGAAACCCAAGGCTTTATTAGCATCTGAACAGAACAATGCTCCAGTTCAAGAGCATGGCATGATGACGGTGGAGAGTGTCTGGAGTGCACGTGTGGACCTGGTGCGGTTTGAACCGGGGTCCGCTCCTTCCCTGATATTCAATCCGATATTCAATACCCTTTTGCTTTTACATTGTAGGCATGCCGAATGAACCGTTATGAGCATTTCACATTGTGAGTTAGCCACGTGCAATAAAATGTGCAATAAAAATCGGGTATCTCCGTTACGGATTCAACGTCCAACGTGTGGTCTGATTGTACTGTGTGGACTCAAAGCTTAGACTCCCTGATGACCTTAAAAAATTTATATTTATCATAGATATGCTAAATGAACCATTGTTTCAGAAGTAACCACACATTAATCATTCAATTCATAATGCACTTACCTTATTTGAATTGTATATTTTATTAGAACTAGAAACCTACATTGCTAACTGACTGCCCATTGACGTTTAATTTACTTTTCTTCATTTTGGTCTCTGGTGCATCTTAAGTATCAGAACAGTATGGATGTATTTAATTAGACTTTTATTGTTTTAAATCCCATATGCAAAATGTAAATAAAGTACACGTTTTTCGATCATTTCATGCAGGAAATGATTCACCACTTTCGATTCAACAATTTCCCAAGGTTATTAATGCCATTTAGGCCCTTACAAAGATAAACACAAAAGTGTATTTGCTTTATTGAATTCGAGTTAGCTGCTAACTAAACGTGTGTACTGTGTGCATTGCACGCATGCACTTGGTATCTATTACTTCCTCCTGGGAGTATATTGGATGAAATCCAACCAGGTCTTCCTGTCTCTCTGGAAACCACCGAACACATCTAAGATTTTTAAAATCAATCAAAACCATTTCCCTTTTTCAATAACAAAACTCAAACCTGCGCACGACCTCAATTTCGACTCACGGTCGTGCATTCGGTTTGGTGTTTGTGCTCCGTCTTTCAGCAAAGGTCATTTGAACCCGCAGCACACATACAGTATATTACTGTATATGATTGAGTCTGGCATGGAATGTATCTTTTTCTAATCTTTTAGAGAAAGATTTTAAAAAAAGTGTTGGTAACTGGTCCTCTTACCCTTGAGCATTGCATTTAACTCCACTTGGTTCTTATAATGTATATTCTGTATAGCACGTTCTTTATGGATACTTAACCTGACTTGGTTCTTATAATGTATATTCTGTATAGCACGTTCTGTATGGATACTTAACCTGACTCGGTTCTTATAATGTATATTCTGTATAGCACGTTCTGTATAGATACTTAACCTGACTTGGTTCTAGACTGAGGGAAGTGACCTAAGGTCATATGTCTTGCTATAACCCCAACCCTGAATCTCTCAAACTCTCCTTCCTTTCTGTTCCTCAGCTCATCGCCTTGGTAACGAGGAAGGATGATCCGATTGGCTGCAGCACAGCCCTCGGAGTTGGTCGATTATATTCACATACAGGCGTCCCACCCTGGCAAAAAAAAAATATTTCCAGGAGAAATGTCTAAACTTCACATTTTGCGGCTGACCTTTTGCGGGCGGCACGTTTTCGGAGACTCCCGGACTCCCAGGCCTTCTCAGAGAGGTGGGATGTCTGTGTATATAGCGCGTCAGGGCGGGAGTGTTGCTCCAGGCTCAGGTTCCTTCTCCTGCCCACGTTCCAGCCGCCATCCGCCATGAGCAAAAGCGCTAAGCCGAGCCAGTTTTCAGCACTCCTACTGAGACTCTTTATGAACACGGAGCCCTGGTAATTAAAGGCTGGCACTGGCTACGGAAGCCCGTTGGGGTCAATAAGGCCCGCCGTCACCTTAATTGGCCTTTGTTTTTGCAGCCAGAATCTCTCTCTGGCTTTCAGTCACAGTGTTGCACACTCACTGAGCACTTTATTAGGAACACCTCATTCATGCGATTATGTAAACGGCCGATCGCGTGGCGGCAGTGCAATGCATACAGTCGTGCAGATACGGGTCAGGAGCTTCAGTCGACGGTCTCATCGACCATCAGAATGGGGATTTTATTTATTTATTTATTTATTTATTTATTTTGTTGGACCGTGTATTTCTGTAACTGCTCATCTCCTGGGATTTAGGATGAACTTATAATTAGTATTAACAAATACATTAACAGACTTTTTCATTCCAAGATGAATTGGCAATAACTAATGTTTTCGTTAACATGCATTAATGATGTACAAATACATTAGCAGAGAGGTACAGATTAACTTCTCAGTAGTAGTTTTAGTTAATTCATGGAATGTGACACATCCTAAGTGTTGCCTGCATTTACTGAAAGCCTCTAAAAATGGGAAACGAAAAGGACCAGCCCTGACTCTAACACCAGCCTGCTCTCCATCAAGGTGCATCAGCACAGAGCAGATCTTCGACAGCTGCTAAAAATAACCGCATCAGCAGTTTGAGAATTAATTATCAGCACAAGCATAACGACTTCAGGTTCTGTAAGTTGTGGAACAAGGAGCCTGATTGTTTCACCACACACTCTCACACACACACTCACACACACTTACACACACACACACACACACGCACACACTCTCATACATACACACACTCTCTCTCACACGCACACACCCTCACACAAGCACACACACACACTCATGCACGCACACGCACACACACACACTCACACACACACACACACACTCACACACACTCACACACTCACGCACGCACACGCACACACACACCCATACACACACACACGCACAAACCACACACATACGCACACACACACTCTCTCTCTTTCACACACACACACGCACCCTTACACACACACACACACACACTCTCTCTCTCTCACACACACACACACACACGCACAAACACACACACGCACGCACACGCACACACACACCCATACACACACACATGCACAAACCACACACACACACACACACACACACACACTCTCTCTCACACACACACACACACACACACACACACACACACACACTGGCCATCTCCTGCTCTAAACTGGAGTGCGTTTGATGCTATTGGCAGAGACAGCTCAGCCCATGGAGCATGCTGCTTCGGTGAGGGCACTTGGCTCTTAGCTTCTCTGCACATCTGTACCACAGCTGGAGATAAGTGATGCATCACAGCTAAGACACCCGCTGCCACTGTCTCTACAGCGTGTGTGTGTGTGTGCGTGTGTGTGTGTGTGGAGGTATGTGCATCTGTGTATGTGTGTGTGAGTGCGTGTGTGTGTGTGTGTGGTGTGTGTGAGGGTGTGTGCGTGTGAGAGAGAGTGTGTATGTATGAGAGTGTGAGTGGGTGTGTGCGTGTGTGTGTGTGAGTGTGTAAGTGTGTGTGTGTGTGCGTGTGAGAGAGAGTGTGTATGTATGAGAGTGTGTGTGTGAGTGTGTGTGTGTGTGGAGGTATGTGCGTTTGTGTATGTGTGTGTGAGTGCGTGAGTGTGCTTGTGTGTGTGTGTATTTGTGTGTATGCGTGTGGAGGTGTGTGTGTGTGTGTGTTTGGAGGTATGTGTGTGTGAGTGTGTGTGTATGTGTGTGGAGGTGTGTGAGTGTGTGTGTGTATGTGTGTGGAGGTATGTGCGTTTGTGTATGTGTGTGTGTGAGTGTGTGTGTATGTGTGTGGAGGTGTGTGTGTGTGTGTATGTGTGTGGAGGTATGTGTGTGTCTGTATATGTGTTTGTGTACATGTGTGCATGTGTGGAGGTATGTGCGTTCGTGTATGTGCGTGTGTGTCTGGAGGTGTGTGTGTGTGTGTGTGTGTGTTTGGAGGTATGTGTGTGCATGTGTGTGGAGGTATGTGTGTGTGTGGAGGTATGTATGTGCGTGTGTGTGTATGTGTGTGTGTGTGTTTATGTATGTGTGTGGAGGTATATGCGTGTGTGTGCGTGTGTTTGTGTGGAGGTTTGTGCGTTTGTGTGTGTGAAGATATGCATGTGTGAAGGTACTGTATATGTGTGTATATGTGTGTATATGTGTGTGTGTGTGTGTGTGTGTGAAGGTACTGTATATGTGTGTATATGTGTGTGTGTATACATGCCCGGCAGTGTGCCATCAATTTCCACTGCAGAGCGAATGCTCTATTTCCAATATGCTATTATGGAAATGCTTACTCTGACCACTTATGGATCAAATCAACCATCTCCAAATTTCCCCCACTACGTGGCCAGCATTCCGCTACTCCCTTCCTCGAAATCGTCACCACTAAATGTGGATCAGAAATTCAAAGCTTTCCGTCATCAAACAAAAGCATTCTCTTTGTGGTCACTGATGGGGAACACACAAAAGATGAAGGTATTTTGTACTGAGAATTAAAACAAAAAAACAAGCTGACAAGCTCTTAATTCTTTACAACAACCAAAAAAAAAACTGAAATAACTGACATTTTTAATGTGGGTTTGCGTGAAAGATGAGTGCTGCCATGCTTAACCAATTACAGTAATGTAGCTGGACAAGATCCACACAGCAAGGCCCTTAACCCTGCATTGTCTCCAGCTTAGTCTAATCAACTGTAAGTCGCTTTGGATAAAAGCGTCAGCCAAATGACATGTAACGGATTGACTGTTACTCAAAGTCAATGAAAATGTCAAGCTGGCCGTTTTCCCGACCTTACCTACTCCTCTTAAAGGTTGAAGGTCATCGGCTAATAGAAAAATGTGAGGGGAATCTTTCTTGTCGAAAAATAGGCAGGGTGCCATAACACACACCTCTCCCCTGAGAAGCCTCTCCTGCCCGGGCACTGGAAGTGGACAGAGAAATTTGGCTGCATATCAGACTATTTCAGCGGTTAGTGAAAACCATTAATCACAGGAAAATCTAATTCCTGCAGCTGAATACTGATCAAGTCCCATTTATTACTTCTGACCTTGATATGTGGAAACGCTCCGCCGTTTTATTTGTGCTTTTTTCTTCTTCTTCTTCTTCTTCTTCTTCTTCTTCTGTAATGTCTTTATTTTTTGTAACTGCTCCTCATCAGCGTGTGTGAATGCATAATTTCCCACCTGGATCATTTTTTTTTATTACATTTCCTGGAAATAAAACAATTATTAGAAATACACGATGATGCTCGCAGAAACTAAATCCATCTGAAAGTACCTCGATAAATGTCGCATTAATAGAGACGGCGTGGATATGAATATTGATGCATTTGCACGGTGACTACCGCGCACACAATTACTGTTCGGCGTGATAAAACATCCCGGTTTATTAGCCTAATAAGTGCAGTGGTGCGCACCGCTGATGTGAAATTGTTGGCGGAAAGGGAGGCTTGTTCTTCGGGAATGAATCTTCGCACGTGTGTCACCGTGGGCGCTCCAGCTGCGAAACTGAACAATACGGCCCGAACGCTGCGAATTAACGCGCGGCGGAGGACTAATGAGATTGATGCGAGGCGGCGGTCGCGCCGGTGCGTCGCGTGTTTGATTAAGAGCCGAGAAAACAACGCTCCGGCTTCCTGGACAGGTGCGAGAGAGCGGTCCGGGGGGAAAAGTGGCGCCTCGGCAAACCGTCGTCACGACGACGCTCGATTGACGGGCGTAGCCAGGAATTCCAAACTTGACTCATTTATTATGAGTGTATCTTTAGCATTCGTTACTTTGAAATGTCTTCTGTATAGAAAATATTATCACACACATTACTTTTTAGCATTTCACAGGTGAGCATCGTCTGATGAAACAGCTCCCAGTAAAAACAACGATAGCTATACTTGAGTTTAACGTTCATATTTATTTGCAAAGAAATAACAGAAAGTGAGAAAGCTTACCGGCTTTCTGATTTTAATCAGACATAGTATACACACTTTTCCAGAAGGTGGGGGCTTTACCAAATCAAAAAATACATGAAGCTGGCCACTAAAATTTATCAGTATTTTGTCTTCTGAATACCCCTTGTTGACCTTGCTGTAAGACCGGAATGTGCTAGCTACCCCCTTCCAGGGGACGCAGAGACATTAAGGTCAAAGTCTGTCTGTCTACTGGGAGAGAGACAGAGAAAGACTCCTAGTAAGCACTTAATTCGAAAGTGGTCTAATAGAAATAAGGATTAACATAAAAGGTTATTTGTAATCATGTGATTGTCTTTATGTTAACACACATTGTCAATTAAGAATCAATTAAGAAAATTACCCTTACACTGGTATTTTGTATATGACTGGTATTTTTAGCAGAGAGTCTTATCCAGAGGAGTATAGGAGGCAACTTGTAAGCACTTGGCTGGGACCTGGAAGGTTGGCGGTTCAATCTCCAATGTAGCCACAATAAGACCAGTGCAGCTGTTGGGCCCTTGAGCAAGACCCTGAAACCAACATTGCTCCAGGGGGGATTGTCTCCTGCTTAGTCTAACCGACTGTATGTTGCTTTGGATAAAAGCGTCAGCTAAATAACATGCAATGTATCAACTTCACCATTTAAAAAAAACATTTTCATTTTCATGAAACATGTGGTTCTCATGACCTGCGATCAAGGTAACAAATCATTTTATTGTGAAAATAGAAAAACATCAGTGAAGAAGCCATAAGAACGCAAACAGTTGATCGATGTTTCAGCAGTGTTTCGCACTTTTGTGTCAGTCTCCAGTATTGGTGGTCTGAATTTCTCTCAGTACTTGTCTTTAGCTTTAACTTCAAAATGAATTTAAACGGCCATTTTTCAACAGCCAAACAGCAAAATGGAACTCATGCCTACCAGACCTATGTTTCCTCAGGGAAAATAAAGAATGTAACGCAATGGAGGGAACTTAAACAATGTAGCTGGTGCAACCAAGACTCTTAACTCACGTAACTTTAATGGCTTTTTAAAAATTGGATGACAGTAACGTTTACAGATGTTTCTTTCAGACGAGAGATGTTCAGATCGCTCAAACGTCTCATTATCCCTGACGTGTTTCTCATCAGGGACATGTTCCTGAGTGTTTGATATGAATTCAAACTCTTTCGTTGAGAACTTTCTAGGGATCGCTACAGCTGGACCGGTCTTGTTCTAAGTGGATCAAAATGGTAAATGGTTGGAATTTATATAGCGCCTTTATCCAAAGCGCTGTACAATTTATGCTTCTCATTCATCCCTTCACACAAAGCTTTGACACTTTGACACACCCAGGGCAGGATCGAACCGGCAACCCTCTGACTGCCAGGCGACTGCTCTTATCGCCTGAGCCAATGTCTGCCCTTACCTCCTGAGCCAATGTCTGCTCTTACCACCTGAGCCAATGTCTGCTCTTACCACCTGAGCCAATGTCTGCTCTTACCACCTGAGCCAATGTCTGCTCTTACCACCTGAGCCAATGTCTGCTCTTACCTCCTGAGCCAATGTCTGCCCTTACCACCTGAGCCAATGTCTGCTCTTACCACCTGAGCCAATGTCTGCTCTTACCACCTGAGCCAATGTCTGCTCTTACCTCCTGAGCCAATGTCTGCCCTTACCACCTGAGCCAATGTCTGCTCTTACCACCTGAGCCAATGTCTGCTCTTACCACCTGAGCCAATGTCTGCTCTTACCACCTGAGCCAATGTCTGCTCTTACCTCCTGAGCCAATGTCTGCCCTTACCACCTGAGCCAATGTCTGCTCTTACCACCTGAGCCAATGTCTGCTCTTACCACCTGAGCCAATGTCTGCTCTTACCACCTGAGCCAATGTCTGCTCTTACCACCTGAGCCAATGTCTGCTCTTACCACCTGAGCCAATGTCTGCCCTTACCACCTGAGCCAATGTCTGCCCTTACCTCCTGAGCCAATGTCTAATCTTACCTCCTGAGCCAATGTCTGCTCTTACCTCCTGAGCCAATGTCTGCCCTTACCACCTGAGCCAATGTCTGCTCTTACCTCCTGAGCCAATGTCTGCTCTTACCTCCTGAGCCAATGTCTGCTCTTCCCTCCTGAGCCAGTGCCGCCCCTGAAAGCCAGCAGTGATGTTGGCGGTTTGACGTGACGCTGGGAAGGCGAACGGGGGTCAGCGCCCGAGCGATCCCCGACGCGGTGCGGTCCTCCGCGACAGGCTGTTATCCGTGCTCCAGGCCCCCCCCCCCCGCTCCGCGCACAGGAACCGCGCTGATCGCCCGGCGCTCGATGGGTTAAATCCCGACGCCGCGCCCGGCCGCTCAGAGCCTGACATTTAATTAGTGATCCAATTACACGTGGCGCCGTCGTCAGCTCCCTCTTCATTAACGAGCGACAGGAAGGAAGATTGAGTTCGGAGGAGCCAGGAATCGAGGGGGCCCCCTTCCTTCATTAACCGGCTCCGGGGCCTCTCGGGGCGCGCGGGCAGACGGCAGAGAGAGGTCGGCAGCCATTAGCTCGCCGAGCCGACCGCGGACAACGTCGCCAACGACAACCCGCTCCGTGCGAATAACGGGCGAGAGGGGCGCGCCGTGGAAACCGGAGCGCAGACCCTGCTGTCAGTTTCCAGCCGGAGACGGGGTTTTTCAGGAGAACGCGGGGGTTCCGTGATTACAGTTCCGATTATGCGGTTTCCCGATTCTCCCGAACAGGCTCACCCCGGTGAATTGCGCTGGAGATATGAGGTTATGAAATGTTTACCTATATTATTGAAAAAAATATTATGAAGAAATAAAGCAATACCTTTCAGGTTTTTAAAACACGGGCTGGTTTCACTGGTGACTGTGCAATTAGTGCTGTTGATGAACGCAGGTGACATTACATCGATGGAGAGTTTGCGTAACCTGCTATCTGTTTCTCCTCTCGGTCACAGTGATGCGATGCAATTACCAGTGCATGGGGTGAAACAAATGAGTTTCATTCTCTACCATTGATGTTTGTGTGTGTAATTATGAATATCAATACACAGTTAAATTAAACCCAGCATCACCACTGTTTTAATTTAGTCACAGTGTGTGAGGGCGAGAATGTGTGAGGTTATGTAATCAGCGGCAAAATAATTTAGACTGGCTGTCAATAATGTTGACGTTTTCTTTATTTAATTACTGTTCCCTTCAAATGCATATGATTAGGAAAGTAAGCTACTTATTTTACATTTCAAACACTGTTCTCCACTACTCCATGTTGCTTTGAATAAGAGCGTCTGCCAATCGGTTGTACTGTAAAAATAACAACAAAAGTCAATATTTTCATGAACTTTTTTATACCGATGTAAACCATGCCATAAAAAAGACTGTTTACTTGTCAGGAAAATTATTATGTAAAAATATGACTGGCAGAATCGGTCTGTGCCGAAGTAGAACGTTACATCATTTTGAAGCTAATGCCTTCTTCCAGCAATACACATTTTTTACAAATTACTGTAGCAATTATGTTAACTGTGCAATAATGAAAAAAAGTTAAATACGATGTTCCGCTCTGTTTAGATTATCTTCATACTTTTTTTTTTATAGAAGTCACATTGGAAATAATTCATTCAGTAACCTGTCAGAAAAAAACCCCCAAAAAAACAGCCACCACAAAAATGAACAATGCTTTTCATTTTGTTTACTTTTCAGCTTCGGGTTGTAAAGGAGTTCACTGTCATTCTTATTGGCTTCTGATGTGCTTTGCACAATGGGGCTATTATGACAGATCAATCATAATTACGGACAGGCGAAATGCTGCTCAGCATACGCACCTGCTCCTTTTCAGATTTGCTTTTCTTTTCTTTTTTTTTTACCTCTGGCTTTCAGATTTTATAAGAAATGTTTTGTATCACTCTCAGAAATAAAGTGACAGCGGAGGTACATTTTTGGATCGGATTCCCCAAATGTTACCCTGGAAGTACAGTAATGTTCTCTTTGGGTGCAAATGAGTAAGTTTTTCAAGCAAAAAAAGGTAGAAACTTGATTATATATATGCTGGCTCGAGGGTACAATCTTATGTGCCTATAGGGTACCATCCCAGCGACAAACATTTGTACCTTTTTATGCACCTTCCAGACCTTTATTTCTGAGAGTGCAGCCCTTGTGAATTACGAAGACAAGATGGATATGAAAATATATCAGTCTGGAGATTAAATGCCTCGGGTTTTCTCCATTTTCTTCTGCGTAGACACAAACCCCACCACGACATGAGCACTCGTCCATTCTGAGAACAACTGATGGCTATTCGAAGTTAGCATGTTAGCATTCTTTTTTAATAATATCACCTGAAGTTTCCTGTAAATGTATCATCTTAACGTTGACTTTCTCACATTAATGTTATTCTCTCCCCGTCTCTCGCCCGTTTCAGGCAGGTACGGCCTTCTTCTTACATGGGTTTTCTTCAAAGTCTCAGGATATCAGCGGGTGAAAAAGCCCTCTCTCTTTTACCTGAAGCCTGCAAAGTGGTTCTCGACCTCCTCAAACTCAGAGCCAAGCCGGTGTCAGTAAAATAAGGACGGCGGGTTTTCACAGCATTAAAGTGGGAGTGAAGTGGGATCCTGCTAAATGTTCAACCCGTCTCAACTAACATCTTCTGAGCCAGGACTCTGAAACCTGTCGACCTAGAAATGTCTGCCATATTGCAACATTTCTGAGGTAACTTGTGCCATTTGGACTCTGACTGAAATATCATTAGGCTGTTCCCAGCTAAGAAAAAAAATCTTTGAGGAATACTGGAGAATGTTTAAGTTATATTCCAGTTTCCTTCTGAAATAAGCTCACGCAAGGGGGAGAATGACATCTGGTCTTAAAATATACAGTAAACTGTTTGGGACAAAGACTTATTTTTCCTTGATTTGGCTCGGTACTTGCTTGGGTCTAAATTGTTTACTGATATTGAGGAAAAACAAAAACAAACAAATAAATAATAGAATAGCGTGAACTCCATAAGCATTGTGACAAAGGCATATTCTTGGCTGCACAGACTTGACTCTGTACTCCACGACTTTAGATTTGCAATTAACCAATTAGCATGTGCTTGAGAGTGCATCGTTTTCCAGTTTTTATTATTTATTAGTTTTATTATTTCCATACATTTTGGTTTCACCATGTAGAAATTACAGCATTTAAAAAAAAAAAGAAATATCGCCAACATGAACAACAGGATCATCTCTATTTGTGCTACCCCCCCAATTTATACCATCTCTGTCTCTATCCTATTTGGAGAAGGCATCTTGCAAACCCTCCTAAAAACAGCATTTGGGGAGCTAATTATTTCTCTTGTGTGGATCAGGCTCTCCAGACTCTCACGCGGGCTCCTCGCTGACAGCCGGGGAGGAGATTATGCAGGAGCGCTCCTGTCCTAAGATGGTGGGGATTTGTACCGGTATTTTCCCATCGATCAAGTATTTTGCCGCACAGCCTTTGGAGCTGATGCGGGGGTAATCAGGGCTGCCGTATGGGGGGGGGGGGGGGGGGGGGGGCTGTAATGGAAAACTGAATACCGAGGGCCCCCACTCTGAGAGATAACCGTACAGTGGAGGTAAATCTGTGTGCTTTTGGGAACAAATTTTGCCCAACGTACTGTGTGGCTGTGGCCCTTCACCAGCCACCAGTGTAATCTTAATCGGTTTAATTGCTTTAATTGAAATGCATGTTTTAATTGAAACCGAAGTGGCACTGATTGGCTTGGCCTCTATTAGCATCTGTTAGCAGGAAAAGGAGAGGGGATGGCTTGCCACTATGTTCACTTGAGCTTTTAAAATACATTATTACTCTCCGAGTCTTGTGCTCTCAGTTGTTTTCAAAGCCTTCTTTTACATGTACCCGGAAAGTACATCAATGTCCTATCAGTACTAATAAGCACCTTTTTACAACCAAAAACATACAAATTAGTGACATATTTCAGGCTAGGGGTACAATTGTATGTAACTATATGGTACCACCCCAGTGACAAGAGTTTTTACCTTTATTGGCACTTTTTCAAAAGTTTTTGTTCCGAGAGTGCACAGCAGGAGGGGGAGGGGCGGTAGATGCCTGGAAAGTTTGTTTTGGGAAGGGGGCCCACTGAGACTGCGCTCACACAGGGGCCCAGATGCCCCGTGCCGCATGCCCCCCGAGGACCCCCCCGGGTCCCCAGGCAGGGTGGCGGGGAGGCAGGGGACCGGAGAGCTAGCTTTGGGAAGAGGGCCTACAGAGACAGCGTCGGGGACGTCGGGGACGATACGTTTCGTGCCGCACGCCTCGGGGGGTGACGTGAGCGCGGGGACCGGAATCGGGGCCCCTGAGGAAGCTCATCTCCGCGGGGCCGACGTCTCTTCTCGACACGCCGGCGATGAAGATCTTCCCGCAGACGCCGTGTCCGTCCGTGTGTCAGGACAGGCAGGGATTGGGAGTCACGTCTCGCTTTCATTAGATCAACCCCCCCCCCGCAGACCCGGCGACACGATAACAGAGCCGGCTCCCAGGAGGCCCGCGGTTCAGGCCACACCGCCGGCTCGTCGTTAGGGGGAATAATGCCGACAGTCGGGGCTCCGGGAGGCCTTGAGTAATATCAAACGCCGCGCCGAACAAATAAGGTGACAAAGAGTCACCGTGAAGAATAATGAGATCGGTATCGCCAAATGGAAACTTCGCACTAACAAGACTCGTTGTCTGTTGGCTGCATGTATTTTTTTCGTCTTTGTGTCCTGCACGTGGAAGAGAGAGAGAGAGAGAGAGAGAGAGAGAGAGGGAGCGAGAGAGAGAGAGAAAGAGAGAGAGAGAGAGAGAGAGAGAGAGAGAGAGAGAAAGAGAGAGAGAGAGATTTACTTTAATCTGTACTTTTACACTGACAATAGGTTGGCGAGGGTTTTGTGGGATTGAGGGCGGAATACGTTCTAAATCCTCCCTCCATTTTGTTTTTACAGCGCCACACGGCGTGTATGACGTCGCCTGCCTTGCCATGACAGAAAAAAAAAAAAGAAGGCTCTCAGACGCAGCCAGCCTGCCTCAGACTCCATTACGCTGACCCCCAGCCTGCCTCAGACTCCATTACGCTGACCCCCAGCCTGCCTCAGACTCCATTACGCTGACCCCCAGCCTGCCTCAGACTCCATTACGCTGACCCCCAGCCTGCCTCAGACTCCATTACGCTGACCCCCAGCCTGCCTCAGACTCCATTACGCTGACCCCCAGCCTGCCTCAGACTCCATTACGCTGACCCCCCAGCCTGCCTCAGACTCCATTACGCTGACCCCCAGCCTGCCTCAGACTCCATTACGCTGACCCCCCAGCCTGCCTCAGACTCCATTACGCTGACCCCCAGCCTGCCTCAGACTCATCACTCCCCTGTGATGTCCAGACACACTCCGAGGCCGCGTGCGCCGTTATCCGCCCGGCGGGGGGGGGGGACGTTACACTGCTCTCATTGTTCTCCTCCGTCTCGCGTCCTTCTGTTTATTGTTCAGCTCATTTCTCCGTTAACGGATGAAATTGAGGCGTGATTGTCTGAGATTAGGCTCGGCCCCCCGGCCCTGTTCATTTCCGTGGCCCCCCCACTAGGGCAGACATCGTAAGTCATCCTGTTTTTTAGTTTTTTTGGCGGGGGGGGGGGGGGGTTATGTGACTCATTTACAGGAGCTCGTTATTGCTCATTAAAGTGTGTCCATTGTGAGCAGAGCACCCCAATATTGAACACAGCGGGAGAACCTCCTAATACGCTATCACTGACTGAAACTGAATATGTTAAATTTTGTTATGAATATAGTGTGATTGTCTGTGTGTGTGTGTGTCCGTGTGTGTGTGAGTGTGTGTGCGCATGTAGGTGTGTGTGTGTGTGTGTGCATGTCTCTGTGTGTGTGTGTGTGTGTGCATGTCTCTCCGTCTATGTGTCTGTGTGTGTGTGCATGTTTCTGTGTGTGTGTGTGTGTGTGTGTGTGTGCATGTCTCTCCGTCTATGTGTCTGTGTGTGTGTGCATGTCTCTGTCTGTGTGTGTGTGTGTGTGTGTGTGTGTGTATACAGGCACACACAGCCAGCTGCTCCCCAGCTGTTACCCACAGTCACTCTGAACCGGAGGCCCCGGCTCACCCCTCCCCTCCCCGGCTCCCCCCCCTCCTCCCCTCCCCGGCTTCCCCCCTCCTCCCCTCCCCGGCTCCCCCCCTCCTCCCCTCCTCCTGCAGGTGTGGCAGGCAGCAGGTGCAGCGTTCAGGCCTCCTCGGGGCCCGGGCCAGGTAAACGGAATGACTTATTGCTCCTGACGTCTGCACGCACGTCTTCTCCCCTGGTCTCAGCTCTTAGCACAGGTGTCCTCCGCCCGCGATCCGGGCAGGAAAGCCGCGGATCTCGTAGGCGGCCTGCGCGCACGCTAACGCCCCGCTCCCTGGTTAGCACGTTAGCACGTGTGGGCAATTCGGATGACACCGATTACATTAGCGCTCAAGATTTTTCTGCGCGCGGTAAGCTAAACACGCCGTGAGAATTATAATGAATCACGAAACGCTCCCCGGTGATAGCACTGTATCTTTCCAGGAACCATTCCTCGCATTTGCTATATTTTTTATATTTCTGAGTTCTTGCTTGTTTGTATTTGTCCGACTAGGCTTTTCGGTTGTTGTTTTTTTTTAGTTTTTCTTTGAATTCACACTCTGTATGTTGTATGTTTAGTCGGCGCTTCTTGAATCAACTAATGGGGATCCCAATAAAACTAAACTAGACCCTGAAAGCAAACACTTCACTGTCTGCGATGCATGTCTGCCGCTCTGTAAAAATGCCACGGTGAATGAAATGGGCACTTATTGCATGGCCACATCCGTATTGATTCGGCCGCCCAGGACATCTGTGGAACCGGCACTCGATTCTGCCCATTAGTCTAATGGATACGATCACAGAACCATCAGGATTCGCTTTTCGATTTCCATCTCTTAAGTGTAAGAGGAAGTCATCCGTTTCACGGTCCCGCGTTCATGATTACAAGCATTAGAATAGTATTAACCCTTGTCTAATGTGTTCAGCCATTGGAAGTTACTACAGGCCTAACATGACTGAAACATTCTTATTTGGTAGGCGAGGAAGATGCTTTGGGTATGAGGACATCTGTGGAAAATAACCACAGAAAAGAATATTCAGACAACCCTGGTGTAAAATCCAGCTATGCCAGCTTGACCAGCTGTAAAGTTGAGCTGGTCTAGCTGGGTATGTGCTGGTTAACCAGCATGACCAAGCTGGTCATAGAGCTCGTCTAGCTGGGTATGAGCTGGTCATAAAGATGGTCTAGCTGGGTATGAGCTGGTCATAAAGCTGGTCTAGCTGGGTATGAGCTGGTCATAATGCTGGTCTAGCTGGGTATGAGCTGGTCAGAAAGCTGGTCTAGCTGGGTATGAGCTGGTCATAAAGCTGGTCTAGCTGGGTATGAGCTGGTCATAAAGCTGGTCTAGCTGGGTATGAGCTGGTCATAAAGCTGGTCTAGCTGGGTATGAGCTGGTCATAATGCTGGTCTAGCTGGGTATGAGCTGGTCATGAAGCTGGACTAGCTGGGTATGAGCTGGTCATAAAGCTGGTCTAGCTGTGTCTGAGCTGGTCATAAAGCTGGTCTAGCTGGGTATGAGCTGGTCATAAAGCTGGTCTAGCTGGGTATGAGCTGGTCAAGCAGATAGTGCTGGTAGGTCGACTGAGCTGGTCAACCAGGTACCAGCTGTTTCAAAACATAGCTTGAGCTGGTCAAACCATGTCGAGCTGGGAGCTGGTCTGAACCAGCTAAACCATGTCAAGCTGGGAGCTGGTCTGAACCAGCTAAACCATGTCGAGCTGGGAGCTGGTCTGAATTGGTCACCCAGACGCCAGCTGTTATTTTCAGCAGGGAAATTAGCATAATGTGTCCAATTAGAGTCGCTAAACATCACATAAAGAAAGACCCCCTTCCTCCCATAGACTCACTAGCATGACGCTAAAAAACCATGATCATTAGTCACAGTTATTTTACGCAGAAGTTGAAGTACCATGTCTCCTATTCAAAGCAAATTCAACTCAAAGACATTTCCTGACATCAAAGCCGTAAGTGGCGCCATTCCTCGAAAGCTTTTTCATATTTGAAAATACACACGCACAACCATATCCTCTGCTCTGCCGCGCGTTGAGTGAATTCCAAAATGGAAGCCAGGTATCTGTTGGATTTTTTAAGAATTCTCCACTGGACGGCGTTTTCTACAGCGCCAGACCTGAGAGTTTAACAGTACACGCACAGGGCTCTCTTGATCCCAACACACTTAATTACAATGGCTGAAACGCCTTTGGAAATACACACACGTAAGCTTTGCACTCAGAGTGACTGCAAAGGGAGAGGGAGCAGAGAGAGAGAGAGAGAGAGAGAGAGAGAGAAAGAGTTAACCCTTTAAGGCGTACGTGTGATTAGAATGTTCTGAACTGAGCGTTCTCACACTGATGTCACAATCACCGCCGGCGAGTTCTAGAACACTGGGCGGAGTCAGTGGAATCCGCGGCGGCTCCTAGAACGCTCACTCGCCGTAGAAACCGGCATTCCGAGAAACCTCGCTCCGCAAAGGGGTTAAAAGCAAGGATCCGCAGTGCAAACGGCTCTTAGCCGCCATCGAAGGAGGGGAAGGAGGGGGGGGGGGATGCTTTTTCCTTCCACCCATCCCGCCACTTCAGCTGCGGCCTTCGCTTCTCTGGAAGCGCCTCTAATTAAACTTAATACCGCCAGAGATGAGAAGAACACGCGCTTATGCAACTCAGAGCCGCCTGTTTAAGCTGTAATTTCTTTCACATTCTAGTGCGTGTGTGTGTGTGTGTGTGTGTGTGTGTGGCTGCTTTACCATGCGGCCGTCACCATGATTGCCGGAGGCACTCTGAGTGCCGTGCGTTTGTGACGGGTTGTATGAGTCTAATAGATACCTAATAAAGTGCTCAGTGAGAGTGTGTCCACTGTTGCCTCTGTATCAGCGGTTGGTAAACGTTGTGAGCCTACACTCCACTCAGTGGGCGAGAATACGGCATTTCGTAGGCCTCGCTTTCTACTCAATGATGTTCAAAATGATTTATTTTGGTAAGCTTATTGTTTGGCCTCTGACTCTGACGTCTCCTTCTTATTGCTCAGCCTCATAGTGTCTCCTTCCATCTCTGGTCCTCATGTAGGCAAACGGCGGTAACAGCCTCCAAAGGCAATCAAGACTAGCGGCTCTTTCCAATCGCTTTTATTTCTACCTCCTGTCTCCTCGTTCTGTGCCTGACCTGGACATCGATCGAGGTCCGCCATCTTTAAGGAAATTATAACCCGTTAAATGTTCCTTCTCAGGGCTCGAAGCTGGAAATTAAGAGGTTCCCAAACTGAGCAAGAAATCAGGAGCATATTAATGACACTTCCATTGACACTTCCAATGGAACATAAACCACTTCAAGATTCACGCGTGACTATATGTGTGCATATGGTTTATGTTCCATGGCAAGAGAGTTGACCATAATGGACTTATTTGCAAAATCTGATTCAAAGCCACTGGCATTATTCTTGTGTCACAAACAATAATGAATTAAAGAAATACTTTACTCTATGGCCCACACCTACCTCGCTGCTAGTCTGTTATCATCACACATTCTGGGATCAGGAGCAGATCAGAGAAATTATTCAGCAGTACTGAACTGCAAAACGAAATGTAAACATCAATGTGGGTTTACTGTACGTGTGCATGCGATATGTCTAAATTATCCAGAGGGGCTGATTTAACTGACAACGGAGAGCTGAAGGTGCTGTAAATAAGGAAATTATGGAAAACATACTTCTACACATCCCCACGACTGAAAGCCTATGTGATTAAATTATAATTTGGCTGTGCCAGAGAGATTTGCCGAACAATGCTTCAAATCAAAAGTTTCTGAAACCGCCGTGCAATGAGAATGACAACATTTATTATTGTTTTGAAAACTGCGACGTGACTAGCGTTTTCCATGCAGACGCAAAAGTACACCTTTTTACATTACGCTACATTTTATTTATCTTTTTATCCAAAGCGACATACAAAACAGTGCACGTCAGATAAGGTGCAATTCATATATGAAGCCCAGATAGATAGGCCAAGTCTGCAACTACCATACCGAGACATCTACAACTTCAACTCTAGGTTAAGGTATAAAATACTAGGGGCAAAAAATAGACAGGTGTTCAACTCGCCCATGTCAAGAGAGGAGAGAGGGCAGAAGTAAAATTATTTGTCATGGTTTTAGGGCTAATTAATTTAGATCGTTTATAGAAGATTAACACTGAAAAACAAAATCTGGTGAACATTAGCATAGTTAATGAGACTTAAAATGGATTGTTTCATAATAATTTTATATCATGTCAGGAGAATGTAATTTGTAATAATAACAAGTGATGACATACGAGTTTAGCTGCGCATGATTTGAGAGTAAATTTGAGGCCTGAAGCAACATACTAACTCAAAAGTCTGTGTGTGTGTGTGTGTGTGTGTGTGTGTGAGAGTGTGTGTATCTGTGTGTGTGTCAGCTTGTGTGTGTGTTGGAGTGTGTTTCTTTGTGTGTATCCACATGTGTGGTGTGTGTGTGAGTCTGTGTAAATTTCTAAATGCAAGCATCCCATAATGGCAACACAATTTTAGGCGCGGTGTACAATGTGGTACCTAGGTAACAGCTGTACGTTACTTAATGTGCGGGTCAGCTGTGGAGCGGCCATTTTGTAAGGGGCAAGGAGACTGATTGAATGTGCTGGTCAGCTCTAGAGCGGCCATTTTGTAAGGGGCAAGGAGACTGATTGAATGTGCGGGTCAGCTCTGGAGCGGCCATTTTGTAAGGGGCAAGGAGACTGATTGAATGTGCGGGTCAGCTCTGGAGCGGCCATTTTGTCAGGGCCGAGGGGACTGAACGCGCTGACGGCGGATAAGTGAGCAGCCTGACGGCGGGTGGTCGAGGTGTCAGAATTACCGCCAAAGGCTGTCAGCCGCTACCTTCACGAGCGGCACGGCGGTCCCGCTGGCGTCTGACTGACGCCGGGCGGCGGGAAGCGGGAAAACGGGAATGAGGTGAGCGACTCCGAGTCAACGGGGCCTCCTCGTTCAAATTCCATCCCGCTGCCGCAGACCCTGCCAGGAACGTCTTACTCCGACAGGAATTCGGATGCGTGTGCGTGCGCGTGTGTGTGTGTGTCTGTGCGGAAAGATACAGGCACGTCGCTTGGCACAAAGAGACTTGCAGCGAAAACGTCCTCATTAAAAACCTCTATTTTACAAGTTTGCCTCATTAAGATAATTTACGTCGCAGTTTTCAGAAAATGACAATTGTACAAAAAAAGAAAAAAAGAACAGTGTTATTCTGACAGTGTTGTAAAATGAAAACATGACCTACAGCACGGTACAAATAGCTGAAAGTAAATATAAATTACTATAAATATAAATCAAAAGAAAATAAGTCTACTTATCCCTTCCGTAGATGTCTAATGTGTTGGAAAAAAAAGCTATTGGATCACAGATTCTCCTTCTCCTGCTTTCTACATAAATCATCTAATTCACCTTTCTCATACCATGAGCTTGTTATTTCAATTTTTGAAATTTTGATCAAGTGCGCCATGCTATCAAATCTAATTTCACCATCAAACCTAGTGCTAGTGGCATACCATTTTTTTTCTGAGCTGGCAATTAATTGATTAAATCAAAAGAGAGTTCTCCGGTGGTCATAAGTGTTGAAGGGAGGAGTATATTTCAGACTTGTATAACCACTAAATTCTCAGGAAACAGGCATAGCTTTCCACGGCTTCAACGCTTCTCTCTCCAAAAGGCCTCTCTCTCCTGTTGAAAAGAGAAGGAGTGTGGAGAGCGTGGCGTGTCCAATGCGACTGTCTCAGTGATTTTACTCACACAATCACAGGTTACAGTGAGAGTACTGGCACAGTCGCATTACCTTACAGTTATTTTAGCCGACACTTTTATCCAAAGCAACTTACAGTTGATTTGACGAAGCAGAGGCCCATAGTTCTGGTGTAGTCACAGTTATAGTTCTGGTGCAGTCACAGTTATAGTACAGGAGCAGTCACAGTTATAGTACAGGAGCAGTCACAGTTATAGTTCTGGTGTAGTCACAGTTATAGTACAGGAGCAGTCACAGTTATAGTACAGGAGCAGTCACAGTTATAGTACTGGTGCAGTCACAGTTATAGTACAGGAGCAGTCACAGTTATAGTACAGGAGCAGTCAGTTATAGTACAGGAGCAGTCACAGTGATAGTTCTGGTGCAGTCACAGTTATAGTACAGGAGCAGTCACAGTTATAGTACTGGTGCAGTCACAGTTATAGTACAGGAGCAGTCACAGTGATAGTTCTGGTGTAGTCACAGTGATAGTTCTGGTGTAGTCACAGTTATAGTACAGGAGCAGTCACAGTTATAGTACAGGAGCAGTCACAGTTATAGTTCTGGTGTAGTCACAGTTATAGTACAGGAGCAGTCACAGTTATAGTACAGGAGCAGTCACAGTTATAGTACAGGAGCAGTCACAGTGATAGTTCTGGTGTAGTCACAGTTATAGTACAGGAGCAGTCACAGTTATAGTACAGGAGCAGTCACAGTTATAGTACAGGAGCAGTCACAGTGATAGTTCTGGTGTAGTCACAGTGATAGTTCTGGTGCAGTCACAGTTATAGTACAGGAGCAGTCACAGTTATAGTACAGGAGCAGTCACAGTTATAGTTCTGGTGTAGTCACAGTTATAGTACAGGAGCAGTCACAGTTATAGTACAGGAGCAGTCACAGTTATAGTACAGGAGCAGTCACAGTTATAGTACAGGAGCAGTCACAGTTATAGTACAGGAGCAGTCACAGTGATAGTTCTGGTGCAGTCACAGTTATAGTACAGGAGCAGTCACAGTTATAGTACAGGAGCAGTCACAGTGATAGTACAGGAGCAGTCACAGTTATAGTACAAGAGCAGTCACAGTTATAGTACAAGAGCAGTCACAGTTATAGTACAGGAGCAGTCACAGTTATAGTACTGGTGTAGTCACAGTGATAGTACAGGAGCAGTCACAGTTATAGTACAGGAGCAGTCACAGTGATAGTTCTGGTGCAGTCACAGTTATGGTTCTGGTGCAGTCACAGTTATGGTTCTGGTGCAGACACAGGCCGCACTCGGAGTCCGTAATGGAGGATCTGGCAGCCCTGAGTGATGCGCTTTGACTCCTGACATGATAATGGGTTCATACTGAACCATCTACATGAAGGCCTCCGGGATAAACTCATCTTAAATTATTTATGATGACATAAAGTCGTCGCCTTATCTCTGCGATTCGCCGATAAAAATGGAGGAGGAGGGAGGAGGGTGTGGGGGAATAAAAAAAAAAAAAAATGTGATTACACTTTTACACACCACCCATTTTATTCCATATCAAGATGATAATCGTTTTGATTTAAAGTCGTGGGCAAAAGGTCAATAGGACCGATATCAATATTGTGCATCATGATTTGCAAGCTTTACGTGCGTGGATATACGCTCAGTGACCGTTTTATTAGGTATTTATTAGACATATTATTTTGGACTTACGCGTCTTCTTCTGCCCATCCACTTCAAGGTTCGATGTGTCCTGTGTTCAAGGTATGTCCTGAATTCCACTTTGCTGCAATTGCGTGGCTATTTGAGTTACTGTTACCTTCCCGTCAGCTTGAACCAGTCATTCTCCTCTGTACAGTAATAAATCTGGGCACTAGCTGATTTATATTTACTCAGACTGAGCTGCATGGGATTTCGTGTTGAACTTAAAATTAAACTCATTTGCTCTGAGGTGCTTTTATAAATCTCTTACAGCGCCATAAAGGGTTAAGGGTCAAGGGTACCTTGACATGCCACAGAGCCACATAACTGAAGATAAATGATGATGTTCATCCTGACAACCTGGCAACGATCAGATCAGACGGATCCATGAAAAATATTAAGTCCGTACCTGGCGGAGGTAATGATAAGTGTGAATAATGCCATTTCATGTGCTCTCAAATGTATTTTGGATTGTAATCAATGTTAATTGAACAAGGGCACCCGAACGTCCATTTTGAACATCCTCAATCCCAGTGTCAATTACAAACCCATCGAAAGGTGCTGGGGACGGGGCCCTCCGTGTGAAAGTGATTGCGATTGCGTGCGTGTGGGCGATTGCGAGAGCGGCATTTTGTCGCATAATGTCTCCACTTGGGCCCATGGAGGCCATTTTATTTATTTAAATTTTTTCTAAAGAGCTGTTCTTACGGACAGTGTAGTGGCTAGCACTGTCAGAGAAACGGGGTGGATATACGCCTGTCTCTGCAGTTGTTCTCCTCTGTCCTTTGTCTACTGCCTCAATTGTACAGCGCTTTGGGTAAAGGCGCTATATAAATGCCAACAATTTACCATTTACTGCCAAAATAACGAAATGGCCACCATGTCCTGTCCCACAAGCAGAAATACAGAACAAAATGGCCGCCACCGCTATCCCACAAGTTCAGCTAGGTTGAAACGGCTGGTAGCTGGCTGACCAGTTCAGACCAGCTCAAGCTAGGTTTTGAAACAGCTGGCTATGTTAATTCTCTCTTGTCTGTGTCTTCCTCAGCCTGTTCTAGCGTTGTCACAGGGATGGACTTGTAAGTCTCTCAGGATGAAAGCACCTGCTAAATGTGCAAATGTAATTTCCATCCAGAGTTTTTATTCTTCCTGAGAGCGACACACTGTATTACGTCTCCCCTATCCCAGCACCTTATTAAAGTGCACCCGAAACTTCACTTAGATGTGGATAGAAATCCCAGTGGCAGTTTTGTGTCATCTAGCTGGTATCTGATTGTGTAGTTGGGGACCCAGCTGAGAACAATCCACCCAGATCAATTATAAATATAGTGCACAGACAGGACTACTAACTTTTTGAATATGAATGAACCCCTTCAGTCCCATATGGCACTCAAGCGTAACTACCATAAAATCAGTCGGTAGGGGAGTCTTGACCTTAGACCTGTTCAACCAAACGAAATGGCTGCTATACTATTGTTTCGAGCCCCTACTAAAATGGGTCTCCTTCGGTTCTTCTCCCACAGTACAAAGACTTATGGTACAGTGTGGCAAAAATGGTGTGTGGGCCCTGTGATTGATTGGCGTGGTGCATTCCTGCCTCTCGCCCCCCAATGCATGCTGGGATATGCATCGACCTCCCAGCGACCCTGACCAGGAATTAGTAGGGTTCTGTGATGGATGGGCGTAATTGACTCACTGCGGCCGATAAACAGTTACGGAGAGTCGGCCAAAGTTCTGAGAAAACTCCCAGTCTGACGCTTCAAGTGTTCTATTTCATCATCTGTGCATTTAATTGCCTAAAAACGTCCCTGCTTGCGGTGAGTATTTTGCTGAGAAATACTCTGCTGAAAGCACTTAGGTATGTGCTGTGCATTGTTAGCAGCTGGTGTCGGCCTTCCCTCTATCAGGAAAGCCTGAGAGTAATCTTTCAGAGTAAATGATGAAGGTCTCATTACGAAAGCTATTAATTAATTAAATTCTTTTTAAATTAACTCCACACAAGATCAAATGAGGTCATAATGGTTTTAAGCAAAACTAAAAATGTATATCTTAAGTATGGATGCGGTTCACAATGATAAAAAAAGAAATATGTGCTTAATCGAAATTATAAACGACTGAACAATGAAAATAACATTAATTTTATCGCCACATCCGGCTCATTGTTAAACACGTTGTAAACCGAGAACCATAAATTATTTAATAACTTTTTAACACTACACCATGGACATCTTCTCTTTCAGGAACTGTGCAGTTCATAATGTGCTCTATTTATGGATAATAAAAATAATAATAATAATAATAATAATAATAATAATAATAATAATAATACTAATATAGTTTTCATGGCAAGGTCGAATAAGAACATTTCAATGTCAGTGATTTATCAGTAGGAACCAATAGCCTACTGTTGCTCCGATTGTTCCAAATGGAAATGTATGAACCAAGCTGGTTCGGCGCCTCTGTATTTCAGGACGGCGTGATTCGCGAGGACACGGTAAATGACAGGCACGGTGCGGGACAAGCTGATGAACACCAGGTGCGGCTGCTCCTGATACAGGAAACATGGACACGTTCCAAAATGGCAGAGCGCTCCTTCACAAAGTTAATGGAGAGAGCTGGCACCACCGACAGCCGCGGAATCAGAATCAAATAGCCGTCAGTTTGACTGCACTTAGCATCTGTCGGGAGATCACAACTTTTGTTATCGCTTCCAAGACGGCGTTAAGTACACACGTCAGAGAATTTAGCAAAAACAGGAAGCCGGTTTTATTATGAAGTGGCATGGTAACTGTGCTGCATGTTTTGTTGCGCATGTTATCAATAAAATGTTCTGCCCATGACAGTCAAGTAAACTATTAATTACACATTGGATGAATAACAGCCACAGCAATCAGTGAAGTAGATGCATAAAATGTGCAATATTACAAAAAAAGAGTGTCTTGGAACATCAGTGGAATGAATATCCCCAGGCAATACAAGTGTGTTGTGTGAAGCAATTTATAATTTCAGGGTGCCTGTTCCCATTATAGGGAGTCAAATCAGTCACTCAGCGATCGTTTGGGAGTTAAAAAACCCCTGAAGCAGTGGGTTCTCTGCTCAGACGGTGCACAGGCAGAATGCCTTGCGCAAGCTCACACTATCAACGGAAGTGATTTAACAAGACTTCTGTGACGATGACTTCTTAAAACTTTAGCATGTAAAACTAATAATACACCATGAAAAAGCACAGTATAGGGAAATAATTGATTCAACTCTGAGAGATGCTGTTATTGTTGATTGTTGATAGAACACACCAAACATTACATGTTTTTTTTTTTTTTTTTTTTTTTATCTTGTGAGTCATTATCAACTCCGCCTATTCAGCAACATAGACTTCCATCCGACGTGTCTCCATTTTACGACGCCCCAAGAGAAAGATATGAGATATAGAGTATCCTTTGCTAACTTAATATGCTGTCTGTCTTCTCGTGTACAATATAGATTGGCTAAGTTAATATGCCGTGGTTTGCATGGTCCAATAAATTGGCTCTTAGGCAGTTGCAAGCTGCAATTCAGCCCTTTCAATACATCTAACCAATTTACCTCCGCTGCTGGAGAAGGAAGGAGGTAATTGGAAGGACATCCTTTCTGCGGATCGTGGGGGAGTTAATACCTGCTCTACCAAACAAACAGACATTGATTAATTGTGTTTGACTGAAATCAAAACGTATTTGTCTCTCTCTGGCACTCTGGAGGATGTATTCATTCACTTTTTTCCCCCACCTGTTTCGCACAATTTTTCAAATCTTTTTATCCTCAAACCTGGGGCGTGTTCAATCAGAAAAAAGTTTTGCTACATTTTGCTACGGTTATGGTTTCTGTGTTGAATGATGCATTTCCTCCCAACGTTTTGCAACAGGCTTTGAGGTATTTTTACATTACATTATTGGCATTTGGCAGACGCTCTTATCCAGAGCGACGTACACTTGATTAGACTAAGCAGGAGACAATCCTCCCCCGGTTAAGGGCCTTGCTCAAGGGCTGCGCAGATCTTATTGTGGCTACACCGGGATTAGAACCACCGACCTTGGGTGTCCCAGTCAGTTACCCTAACCACTACGCTACAGGCCGCCCTATTTGCTCCGGTCTGGTGGGTGTCAAGGTTGTAGTCCAAATCAGCAATGACGTAGGCCTACGCTTTAAAGGCTGGAGAACGCCTTCTCAGACGCCATTGGACCAAACCGCACTACGTCAGTCAGTCCGCCCCGACCGGATTTCCGATGCCCCACTGTTTATATTTAAATAAACGTGGCGCTACGTTTTTGTCGGGGCCGAACGTGGCCCCTGCCCATATCACATTAACATGCAGCACGGTACGAGGCGGCCGGCTGTGATTAAGAGGGTTAATTTAAAACAGACCAGTCGCAGTTCGTCTGTGTTCCAATTACTCAGAACGCGCGACGTGTCAATACGCTGACAGGGCCGGTAACATCACGAGCCTGTTAATGATCAGACTCGAACGTGGCTCCACGTGCTGTGCGACCGCGGATATCGGGGCGCAGGTGTGAAACCCCTGTCCCGGAGGGGCCTGGACGGGGCTCCACAGGTGTCTGCGCCTTCCCTTCAATCAGCTGCCGGGAGAACAAGGTGTGCTGATTATCCAGCCAGTCAGCAGCTTCGCTGAATGGCTGGCGTTGAAGTGCGGCAGACGCCGCGGCCCTCCAGTACGTTCACACCCCCGATACAGGGTAATTTTGCACAAACGGCTGATTTTCACAACCCGTCTTCAGTTTAGAACAGAACGAAATGAAGACTAAATTAGCATTCGAAAACGGTACGCGTGTCACACATTCAAAATAATTAACTTTGTTGGCCTCATGTCTCACTTAACTTTTTTTAATAGTTTACTTTTTGTGTATGTTAATTTAAGAGGAAAATTAAATAGAAGCATATTTGGAATTAAAGGATAATCCACTGAAATACTGTCATGGGTTAATTAATAAATATCAAGCCTCTCAGATCCATCAAGAAAACAACATTTTATGGCAGTACTGACTGTCTCTACAAAAACACATATAACTTTTGAATAACATTACTTCTCCATTACATAACCACGTACCCGTCAGAAGATTACATCACATTTGAAAATAATAAAAATTTTTATTCATGAAAGCTTTTATCTGAAGTGACTTACAGTTGATCTGCCCAATAGCTGTGCAGATCCTATCGTGGCTGAACTGGGGCTTGAACCACCAACCTTCCAGGTCGCAGTTAAGCACCTTAGCCACTAGCCACCAAGCTAGATGCTGCCCCATGGGGCATGTCACATTTGTCAGGTGATTCCCTGTATCCAAATAAGGAGCGGGCCATCGTTTTGGCTTCTCAGCGAATGGCGAATGTCAACATGGATAGTTTTCGCGAGATTACTCAAAGCAGTGCTGCCGCCATTACGACCCTGTCAGCCCGAAGCGCGGCTCCGGATCCAGGGTTCCTGCGGTCCGCGAGAACGACCCGGGCGAGGAGACGCATCGAGGGTTCCTGCGGTCCGCGAAAACGACCCGGGCGCGGAGACGCATCGAGGGTTCCTGCGGTCCGCGAGAACGACCCGGGCGAGGAGACGCATCGAGGGTTCCTGCGGTCCGCGAGAACGACCCGGGCGCGGAGACGCATCCAGGGTTCCTGCGGTCCGCGAGAAGGACCCGGGCGCGGAGGTCATCCCCGGCCCGTCCCTTCATCAATATTCACGAACGGCGTTGCGCTTAATTGCTTTCTGCCCCTGCACCTCCTGGCAATGACAAAAAAGTCAGAGCGAATGAGGGGGAGGGAGGGAGTGAGGGTTCACGCCGCCAAATAACTCCGGTAAGCGGATACTGCAATCATCCCGGAGTGGCGAGCAGGCGGGCTGGAGGACGTGCCGGTTTCCATCGGCTCCCCGGACAAGCCAGGGGTGCTGAGTGAGGGCTGCAGGCGGGCCAGACCGAGGGGGAGTCCTGTGCAGTGTGTTACTGCCGCGGGGCAGCGAGCGCTATGTCAGTGAGCGCTATGTCAGCGAGCGCTATGTCAGTGAGCGCTATAGAGCGCTATGTCAGTGAGCGCTATAGAGCGCTATGTCAGTGAGCGCTATGTCAGTGAGCGCTATAGAGCGCTATGTCAGTGAGCGCTATAGAGCGCTATGTCAGTGAGCGCTATGTCAGCGAGCGCTATGTCAGTGAGCGCTATAGAGCGCTATGTCAGTGAGCGCTATAGAGCGCTATAGAGCGCTATGTCAGTGAGAGCTATAGAGCGCTATGTCAGTGAACGCTATAGAGCGCTATGTCAGTGAGCGCTATAGAGCGCTATAGAGCGCTATGTCAGTGAGAGCTATAGAGCGCTATGTCAGTGAGCGCTATAGAGCGCTATGTCAGTGAGCGCTATAGAGCGCTATGTCAGTGAACGCTATAGAGCGCTATGTCAGTGAGCGCTATAGAGCGCTATAGAGCGCTATGTCAGTGAGCGCTATAGAGCGCTATGTCAGTGAGCGCTATAGAGCGCTATGTCAGTGAGTGCTATAGAGCGCTATGTCAGTGAGCACTATAGAGCGCTATGTCAGTGAGTGCTATAGAGCGCTATGTCAGTGAGCACTATAGAGCGCTATGTCAGTAAGCACTATAGAGCGTTATGTCAGTGAGCGCTATGTCAGCGAGCGCTATAGAGCGCTATGTCATCGAGTGCTATAGAGCGCTATGTCAGTGAGCACTATAGAGCGCTATGTCAGTGAGCGCTATAGAGCGCTATGTCATCGAGTGCTATAGAGCTCTATGTCAGTGAGCGCTATGTCAGCGAGCGCTATGTCAGTGAGCGCTATAGAGCGCTATGTCAGCAGGCGCTATAGAGGGCTATGTCAGTGAGCGCTACAGAGCGATATGTCAGTGAGCGCTACAGAGCGATATGTCAGTGAGCGCTATAGAGCGCTATGTCAGTGAGCGCTACAGAGCGCTATGTCAGCGAGCGCTATAGAGCGCTATGTCAGCAAGTGCTATGGAGCGCTATGTCAGTGAGTGCTATAGAGCGCTATGTCAGTGAGTGCTATGTCAGCGGGCGCTATAGAGCGCTATGTCAGCGGGCGCTATAGAGTGCTATGTCAGTGAGCGCTATAGAGCGCTATGCCAGTGAGCACTATAGAGCGCTATGTCAGCAAGCGCTATAGAGCGCTATGTCAGTGAGCGCTATAGAGCGCTATGTCAGTGAGCGCTATAGAGCGCTATGCCAGTGAGCGCTATAGAGCGCTATGTCAGTGAGCGCTATAGAGCGCTATGTCAGTGAGCACTATAGAGCGCTATGTCAGTGAGCGCTATAGAGCGCTATGTCAGTGAGCGCTATAGAGCGCTATGCCAGTGAGCGCTATAGAGCGCTATGTCAGTGAGCGCTATAGAGCGCTATGTCAGTGAGCGCTATAGAGCGCTATGTCAGTGAGCGCTATAGAGCGCTATGTCAGTGAGAGCTATAGAGCGCCATGTCAGTGAGCGCTATAGAGCGCTATGTCAGTGAGCGCTATAGAGCGCTATGCCAGTGAGCGCTATAGAGCGCTATGTCAGCGAGTGCTATAGAGCGCTATGTCAGTGAGCGCTATAGAGCGCTATGTCAGTGAGAGCTATAGAGCGCTATGTCAGTGAGCGCTATAGAGCGCTATGTCAGTGAGCGCTATAGAGCGCTATGTCAGTGAGCGCTATAGAGCGCTATGTCAGTGAGCGCTATAGAGCGCTATGTCAGTGAGCGCTATAGAGCGCTATGCCAGTGAGCGCTATAGAGCGCTATGTCAGCGAGCGCTATAGAGCGCTATGTCAGTGAGCGCTATAGAGCGCTATGTCAGCGAGTGCTATAGAGCGCTATGTCAGTGAGCGCTATAGAGCGCTATGTCAGTGAGCGCTATAGAGCGCTATGCCAGTGAGCGCTATAGAGCGCTATGTCAGCGAGCGCTATAGAGCGCTATGTCAGTGAGCGCTATAGAGCGCTATGTCAATGAGCGCTATAGAGCGCTATGCCAGTGAGCGCTATAGAGCGCTATGTCAGTGAGCGCTATAGAGCGCTATGTCAGTGAGCACTATAGAGCGCTATGTCAGTGAGCACTATAGAGCGCTATGTCAGTGAGCGCTATAGAGCGCTATGCCAGTGAGCGCTATAGAGCGCTATGTCAGTGAGCGCTATAGAGCGATATGTCAGCGAGCGCTATGTCAGTGAGTGCTATGTCAGTGAGCGCTATGTCAGCCCTGAATGATACATGCCTGACAACCCCTGTGTTATTCCGGGTCTTTCCTCTCTTCTCTTTCCTGCGTCTCTTAAAAAAAACCAAAAAAAACACAAGGCATCTGGGATCTCCCTCACGATGGCGATCCTTGAGTGGCTACTCGTGCGGGAGGTTGACGAGACTTCTGAGTGCGGCCGGGTTAAGGGCGCTGTTATATCCCCGAAGTGTCAGCGTTTGGGATTTACTCAAAGATTCCGGCTGATTGGAGACGGGCCGCCTGTCATCGTGACGAAGAAGGTCGCTGCCGGAAAAAAGGCGGCCCACCTCCGTCGCGGGTTTCCCGCCGTGATTTACGGGGGACAAAATGGCCGCCGTTGAGCTCAGCTGCAGGGCCGCTGACAGATGCTGCCTCTCGTCACGGTTGCGCTCTCGGGCCAACGGCACCAGGGCAGGGTGGCCTGTGCTCATTTTCTCATCCGCAGCCAAAACCGTGGGCCGACGCTTTCATCCCGGATCAGTTTTAAACGAGCCTGTTAGCGCCTGTAGTTACGTGTGTCCCATTCACCGTCTGAACACGTCTCGAAAGCCAGACGATTTGGCAGCGATGAAAAGCGCTTCAGAAGGACAGCGTTGGATTTAAAAAAACCTCAGTTACACTTTAACTTTATGCAATAAAAGCCAAATAATGTGTGACTTCACGCCTGTCATAACCTGTCTTGCAGCTTATGGAAAATAGCATAGCAATGTCATATAATGAATGCTTCAAACATGCCATATGTTGACATGACAGGGCTAATGACCCACGCTAAACTATATGCTAATGAAGAATACTTTCACAAGTGTCATCAATATATATGTGTTTTATGCTGATTACTGCTTTTCTCAGATTATTTCTTTTAAAGAAAAATAAGTACCGCATTTTAGTTTTAATAATTCATTGTGAACGTCGGTAATTAATGCAAATCCAACCTTTTTGTGCGTGTGTCGAGGATTAGCAATGCAAATAAAGTATAAACAGACCTGACCGAACGGAGAACTTTCAGAGAAAACTTTCCGTATGGAGCGGGGAAAGGAATAGTTTTCTGCTGGTGCATGGACCACACCAATGGGAAATCGATCCCGACTTCCACAAAGATCTGTAAACCATGCTGAAATGAGGAAATGGAAGTTTCTGTGCTGGGTTTATCGGCACTGTAAACAGACACTCACACAGCCCTCTCCTGCTTGCCTCAAGGAATGTCCCTAAACTGCTGCTGTACTGTTAGGTATTCGTTTTTTTTTCCCCACGGGCTGTCAGCACAACTCCAAGTTTCAAATGAAATTTAAAAAACCGAATCGCAGTTCTTTGACGGAAATTTCCGAATAAACATATTTTATTTATTTATTTATTTATTTTTTACATGGTACATTTATTTAAATTATATTTAGTTAAATAGCTAGATAAATAAATAAATAAACAAGCCACTACAGATCAGGAGGAGGGGAGAAGGTAACATGAATCAAAAAGAAAAGAGAATTGTGAGAGTTTTATGTCCTGAATAAAGTTAAATAGCAGTCGAATTGCTCCTTGCGTCCTTGGGGGAAATATAACAAACCCCGTGAGGATCCATTCCTTGCAATTGTCACCTAATATAGTCGCAGCTGGGGCACAGAATTGCACAGAGACCCGTAATTCCGCACAGCACAACGCTCGCAGTGTGTGGACGTGACTCTTCAAAATGTCACGGAAACCGGAGATGCTTGACACGCTTACGAAACAAATAAAATAAATCTAATTAACGGCAGCAATGTTCAAAAAACGCTTACTTACCCACAACATCTTTGGGCAGCAAAAAAAAAAAAAAAAAAAAAAAAAAAAAAAAAAAAAGCCTCCAAAATCGCACTTATCTGTGGCTGGCACAGAACTGTCCGAAGGGCTTTTGGAACAATTAACCGCACAGGGTGTTCCGCGCGTAATGAGGAGAGGGACAAAAGCACGCACTGCTGACTTTCACCGCGCCTTTTCAATTATTCAAGTCGTCTCAAATCAAAGAGGCATTCTCGGGCGTGCCAGTGGGGAATCAAGCCCTTGGATTGAGTAAAAGAGTTCCTGACTTGCTGGATGGCACTGCTTGTTGTTAGCACTTCCTCTGCTTGCTGTATTGCTTGACCCAAAGGAAAATTAATTGTTAAATTGTGATTTAAGGATTTGGACCAATATAACTCCAAATGTGGACTATTCCAGTTGGGAATTTTGATTATTGTTATACAAATGTATATATGTTCAACTTCCCAAAAAGAGGGAAAAAACAAAGATGCAATACACATTTGTATACGATACACAATAAACTGTAGCTCAGCGTTCATTAAATCACAATCCTCAAGGGCAGAGGCCTGGTTCTCCACCCTCCCTTTACCTGGGAGTCAGGTGTGTCCACCCTCCCTTTACCTGGGAGTCAGGTGTGTGCACCCTCCCTTTACCTGGGAGTCAGGTGTATTCACCCTCCCTTTACCTGGGAGTCAGGTGTGACCACCCTCCCTTTACCTGGGAGTCAGGTGTGACCACCCTCCCTTTACCTGGGAGTCAGGTGTGTCCACCCTCCCTTTACCTGGGAGTCAGGTGTGTCTACCCTCCCTTTACCTGGGAGTCAGGTGTGTTCACCCTCCCTTTACCTGGGAGTCAGGTGTGTCCACCCTCCCTTTACCTGGGAGTCAGGTGTGACCACCCTCCCTTTACCTGGGAGTCAGGTGTGTCCACCCTCCCTTTACCTGGGAGTCAGGTGTGTCCACCCTCCCTTTACCTGGGAGTCAGGTGTGTTCACCCTCCCTTTACCTGGGAGTCAGGTGTGTCCACCCTCCCTTTACCTGGGAGTCAGGTGTGACCACCCTCCCTTTACCTGGGAGTCAGGTGCGAAGGCAGTCTGGCCAATCAGTAGCACTAATTGTACTGTTAACAATTCGCGATTCCTGCTGTAGCATCTGAGACATATGGGATTGTGTGAAGACTAGATTAATGAGCGACTAAGATTTAGTGCTGCTGGCTTTAACCCTCATATTATGTTAAGATTTTATTACCAGTTTTACATTTGGGGTCGAATTGAGCCCAACGGTCAAAATAAACACAAACACATTGTAATAGAAACATATTGATAAATAGTGTGTCACCTTCTTATTGTCTCCCAAATCATTAGCCTTTTATCCATAAATATGAAGAATCATTCACTAAAATAAAAATGGTTGTATATTTTCTTACATATTATACAGTTGTAGAGGGTCAAAATAACACTGCACATCACATTTGTATGCAAAGTTGGTACAGGACTTAATCCCACCAAATTTGAAAATTTGAAAAATCATACAGAGATAGAGATGTCAAACACAGAATGGGGTCAAATTGACTATTGGATGCTGTTGGGTAAGGTCAAAGGACAGCTTAACTTTTGGATTAGTTCAGAGTGATCGTGCATTAAAATATTTATCCCTTATGTGTAATAAAATAAATGGTTGATCTTACCTCCCAACTCACCAAATATGACAGTATATACACTCAGTGAGGTCACATCTCTTCCCCATTCTGACATGTGGTCTAAAAAACAACTGAACCTCTTGACCACGTCTGCATGCTTTCATTGCTGCCACATGATTGGCTGATTAAATAATTGCATTAACAAGATGGTGTGCATGTCTACCTAATAAAGTGGCCACTGAGTGTATATATTAACACCAAATAAATAATAACTTGTCGTGATAATGCCGGTCTAGCATTTATGAGGTGTACGTATCATTATTCCCATGGTGCTGTTGGGCATTGTTTGTGAGTAGCCTCATTAAGAACACAGGTCAGTGCGTTTTCGCCAAGCGGGAGAGCTTTAATGATGCAAACCTGAGATTACCTACAGGGCAGTGCTACGGTTTTGATTTCAGGTGAATATATTCTTCAAGGGTCTCATTTGTTCTAATGAAATGAAGAATTATAAACAGATAACATTTGCGCATGAAAAACAACGCAGTATCCTCCGGAATAAAATTACATCCCTGTCATCTCTCCAGAGGATGACAAAAATAAATCACATTCGTTTTCATCAAAGCTGTTTGCTGCGGATTTGAACCTGTTGACTGAATGTACTTCATTTAGCCCCGAGATTAAAAACTCTTTATCCACCGACATAAATAAATGCAAATAAACGCGTTTGCATAAAAGAAATTACACCAAGAAAACTTCTGACTACCTCGTTAACTCTGTGAGGACTCAGGCAATTCCAAGGTCTCTCGTTCTCGTTATACCCGAGAACACGCAGAGCCCAGCCCCGGAGCCAAACTCTTTGTTCCAGAAGTTTCCGCACGCAAGGTGAGAGGATTTCTCTTTGCCTTTCAGCGTATCACACGGAGGCCCGTAAGATGTTAATGGAGAAGCGAGATCGGGGAGGGTTACGAGAACCGCGCTCTTCCCCTTTTCAAAGATCAGTACTAAAATAGTAACCCAGAGCTCGAAGGCATGAGGAGAGGAGAGGAAGAGAGAGCGAGAGAGGGAGGGGAGAAAAAAAAAAACGAGGTCTTTTTAAAATCAGAGACGTGTTCCACTTCAGAGGCCCCAGACTGGGGAGGGGGGGGGGGGGGGAGAACGAGGGCAGGATGAATGGTTTTTGATCATCGCCGCAGTTTAACAGACGCCGCCGAACGATCTGTATTCATAATGTATGCCCCGCGTGTTTCGGAGACCGCGGTTTCTCATGCGGCCTGTAATTCTCTTTAACCCCAAGGTGCTTCTCTCCCCGCGCACACGCTGCCTGCTATCCCCGATTCATCCCTGGTGAGGACGCTGGAGCTGGGTCGTTGGGTATTCCTCAAAGCTCGTACGTTTCGTACGGGTTCCCGGTCCTTATCTGTCTGGTTTGCGATGTGTGGGCTTCTTGCTGGACGGAAACTAAGAACACACTACTGATCACAGCACGGTCAGAGTGACAGCAGGTTTACACTCTGTCGAGTGATCGTTGGAGACCAATGACGCTGATACAACATTCGGCGTATACTTCTGTGACTGCTGGTTGCTGCAGAAGTTGCTTAAGATTGAGATTTGAGTTCAAATAGAACAAACTTTGACCTGGTTCCTGGTTCTATTGCTGTGGCATTGCCTAGGCACCAACTGTGGACCGCTCAAATGCAGTACTTCCCATTGGCATCTTATATCATTAGCTAGCTTAATAGACTGCCAAAGCTAGAATAGACAATGGTCGTGCCATTTATATACGTAGATTGACGTTCACTAATGTGCCTTGTAAGACCTTGTACAGCAGTATTGCCATAGATGGGATACACTCCGGTACGTTTACAGTTAAAAGTTCTCTAATAACTGCCATTGTCCCATGAATTAATCAACTACATTTTAACCAATCGGGAGCATGTATGTTTAGTACACTGCCAATGAAAAGCAAGTCAGACCTCCAGCATGTGTGTTTATAGATGCCAAAGATTAAAATAAAGTATTTATCTTCATCATGTGGTTGACAGAACACTTTAAATGCAACAACAACAAAAAAATTTATGTCGCATGGTGTGTATTTTGCATATGTGTCCTAATCTCCTAATGTCCTTATTTTCTTGGCGTTTTACTGGAAATAGTAAATTTGTGTAGTTAATTCTGCCATCTGGTACATTACAAACAGTTTATTTTATTTTTTTTACCTTATTTTTTTCCCTTCATATGTTTTCAATTGCTGCTCTCCCCCCGAGGCGAAGATCTTCCATAAATCACAGAGAGACCATAAATTCTTCCGCCTTGTAAAAATAATTAATTTTCAGATATTACAGGACATAAAACTGCATGAGATGCTAGTGAAGCTCTGCCTCATAAACCCGAAATAAAGAACTCCCAATTACACTTAATTATTCTGATTCCAGGCCAGACGTTGAACCACTCGCGCCACCTTATTTCAGCCAAATCGCCGAGCTACATCTTCCGTCTCATCGGCAAAAGCAAACCCGCCGGAAGGTTTTTTCCCGCGGATGAATTAGGCTTCCGTACAAAGAACAGGCCACGCCATTAGGAGGGAATAATGACCCGCATTTGTGCAACAGCCCTCCTAAAACGCGTAATGGATGCCGTACCCTCACCATCTGCGTGGCACCCACCTGGGGGACGTCGCCTGGATTTTAATGTGACGGCGGTGCACTCGCCGTACATCAGCTCCGAAGGAGGCAATAACCGAGTCAACAGAATTAAATTGGCGGGATGATTAAGGCCTCGAAGCCTGATTTCGAATTCGATCAGCGCCGGGGCTAATGGACGCAAACAGTGTCCGTGTGTCGGGAGCCGTCGTTTCAAACGTCACGGGGAAGACGGTCATAATCGCATGAGTGTAATTACCTATCTTGTGTGCTAGGCGCTATGTTTTTAACCAAATTTCATTTCGTGAGCGCAATGGCCCATTAGCCACATTCACCTTTTGTTCATCTTTTTTTTTGGTTGTTGCCTGGTTTTGAGAAGGCTTTGTGTTCATCTGCCGTTCATCTGCCGTTCAGTGGCACAGTTGTTAGCACAGTTGCCTGGCCTGACAGCTCTCTGTGTGGAGTTTGCGTGTTCTCCCCGCGTTTATGCGCTTTCCTCCATCCTCCTGGTGCTCTGGTTTCCTCCCGCAGTCCATACGCATGTAGCCCAGGGTCTGCAGCTCTGGGGTGACATTAGCTCAGGTATGAGCAGTCGTCTGGTAGTCGGAAGGTTGCCGGTTCGATCCCCCGCCCTGGGTGTGTCGAAGTGTCCCTGGGCGAGACACCTAACACCCAAATGCTCCTGGACGAGCCGGTTGGTGCCTTGCATGGCAGCCGATCGCTGTTGGTGTGTGAGTGTGTGAATGAGAAGCGTCAATTGTACAAGGTGCCGCCTAAATGCCAACCATTTACAACATTTATTGAATGTTTGTATTATAAGTGTGTAAGTCTCTTGACATCTTTCATTTAACACCTTGTGTCATTTCTTATCTTTTTTCTTTCTTTTCATAAAAAGGTCTAATAGGGATGGGAGTTGGAAACTAGCAATAGCTATAATCTCTGTATGCAGAACATCAGCTACATGAACCTGGTGCAAACTGGCAGCAATGATGCTGTGTCTCTTGGCATTGTCCTGACTCAAATAAACATCCAATAAAAAATTATAAATAATACAGATGGATATTACCCTCCCTGGCTAACTCCGGTGCATTTAAATGCTAATGTGCATTATCCCTGTCAAACAAACAATGAAAAAATGTTTGTTTTGTGCAGGGATCCTCACATCCAGGGATATGTACAGGGACCAATTTTCTGCTCTCTCTTGCTGGATATTTTCAATGGCACGCTCGGGAGTGGATGAAACATTAAGATGGCTGATATTTGTGGTTCAGGAAGTGCTTTGGTGTTTAGCTCTGCGGTGATTAAAGTCCCTTTGGAACTTCGACGCGCACGTTTGGGACGGTATCTGTCGTTCCGACAGTCGTGTACAGATTGCGCAGCGTCCCGTATAACCGCACTGTCACAGTGTGAACCCGTTCTAAAGACGTAAAGATCCACGGATGGACTATCTGTATTGACCGGCTATGTTCATTTCACGTAATCCTGACTTAATGGAGGCATCCGTCCGGTGATCTATCCCTGACACGTGGCGAGAGAACGTGAAGATTGCCGGTCCCACAGCAGGTTGTTTGTTTTCGGCCATTTTGAATGTCGGCATTGGACCCGGATTGGGACGCTTCGCAGACTTATAGCTTATGGCAGGCACATTCTTCACGGGATATGTGTGTATATGCGACAGCAGCATAAGAAAAAAAATAAATAAAAATGGAGCTTGAATGCGAGCAGGGTCATCCAGGAAGGGAATTGGAGTATAAATCAAGTCAATAGCTTTGCTTCTGACCTAACCCGACCTTGTTTGTGGGTGTTCATCAACAATGAAGTTCAGGATCAGAGATATATAAAGCCAGGACCTGGAATACACTCATTACATCCACGCTGAAAGATGCTGGATTGCTTTCCTGGGTTGTTATTTTTTTTTCTTTCTCTCTTTCTCTCGGGGTGCTGCAGGATGTGACTTAACGCTTGCACCAAGAATAAACTCAACCTGCGATACTTTCCCCTTATCTTAGACTAAATGGATTGAACAAATGACTCGGAGTGTTGTTAAAGGGGAAATTCCACCGCACAACAGCGTTTAGCTCGTTTAGCAGATAAAGGCGTAACTGATTCATTCTCCCCGTGTGGGTGGCCAAAGCTCTCTCCGTACAGAGGTATCGCCAGCGAAACTGCAGGTTTTTGGGTAAAGGGACACGTCATAAGGACGTACTCATATTTGAAGAACTACGGCGGGTGGGCTGTTTTGAATTGTACGGGAATTAAAACCGAAAACAGGAGGCTAGTTTTGTTCCCCCGTTACCCGGCAGGAAGCGGGTGTCCTTCACCTGATCGTTCTGCCCGCAGTGCTGGGCCTCCTTCTGACAGTGCCCACCGTGGCCAGGGGCTCCTGGGGGAGACACGGGCAGCTGACTTTGCTTTGTCCAGTCGCTCAGGTCCTGCTACGACCCCGCCAACCCGCCAAATCCCCATCGCGCGAAGCCCGGAAGAGACGAGACGGGAGAACGCTCCGAAACATCCGTATTAAAATCTCAGTCCACACCACAGCACCAGGTAAACACACAACCAATGTTTCCATAACAATGACTCCGTGCGTGCTTGACTGTTTACGTTTCTTCTAGTGACCTTTATATGTTTTCTTTTTGTTTAGCTTGCTAACATTAACGTTATATTGTCTGTATTTATTGTTTGGCACCAGGTATAACATTAGTTATGCTGTAACTAGCTTGATAAGTAATGTCAGACACCAAGGCTGCTGCAGCACTACTCTTTGTTCTGCTAGTGAAGTGCTTTGTGATTGGTTAACATAATATGTTTTGTCTATTATGTAGCCCTATGTTCTAAAAACAGTCTACAACAAACAGTCAACTTGAGCCTAGACTAGACCAGCACCCCAGAAGCCTGTGTACTCCAGTATGTGGATTTTAGATCTCATATGGCATGACCACACAAATTAATAAAGGTGGTCAAAATGGATTCCATCCAACCATTATCTAACAAGCATTCCTGCTCTGGAGTTGAAGGGCTGGAGTCCATCCCAGCATGCACTTGGATTGGAGTCTGGAGCATATCCCAGCATGCACTGGGCTTAGAGACTGGAGCCTATCCCAGCATGCACTGGGCTTAGACACTGGAGCCTAACCCAGCTTGCACTGGGCTTATAGACTGGAGGCTAGTTCCTGCTTCCCTTTCTCAGCACAGTGAACATTTTGGGCCTTTCAAATGTTCTTATACAAAGAGACTACCTCACAGTTATGGGATTGATTAGCCAGTACACAGCCGCTAATATAAACAATTTTCCGTGTAAATCATTTTACGTTTTTTGGAGCTCTACAGGCTAATGTGCTTCAGCTATATGTGACGTGCTTGCTACTTGTGGGTTCTGCCCTGGTGATACTCTGTAAAGTGTCTTTGTTGCAATCTTCTGCAAAAAGCGCAGAGCAAATAAAATGGAATTGAATTGAATTGATGTGTTGCTTGGTCATTAAGTAAAGGTTGCACTTCATGAGAACGGGGTCGATCGTCATAGAAGACTGGAAGGAACTGTGCGTCACATAAGCAAATTAAAGTAAATTGTGAAAATCGCTCAGCTCTGCTCTAAAATTCTGCCCTTTTAAGATATATCTTTATTGATGTACATGTCTGTCATTACACAAACAACTTTATAAAAACAATTTAAATGCAGGAGAAAAAAAAACCAGCGGAGAGCTCTTGGTTGATTCCTATTATTCCCTAATGGAACAAACAAAGATTGCTCATAATAAAATGTCTCCACTCAGGCTTGGTAATGTGTGTTCTCTCTTGGATGTACTGTAGAGTATATAATTTAAAAATTGATTTGCAACCCATGTACATACTGGATCTCTCCAAATGTTTAATGGAGTAGAGTTGATATAGCAGTTGCAGAAATAACCAATGTGCATTTTCAAACAAATCAGCAATGCAAGAATCTTTTTCTTTATCTAAGAAGCCCATTTAACCCAAAATTAGTCTCTTAGGTTTTGCTTTAAAAAAAACTCTCTAAGCAGAAGCAGTTCTGGCCACCATTCCGCCTGTTAAATATTCATGAAATCAATTGGCTACCCTTGTGGAGTGAATTTCGGTTCATAATAATATTCACACTGTAGTCCTCATGCAAAAATGCAGCCCGTTCAAGTGTGAAGATAGTAGAGTTCCGGAAATGAGAAGATTATTTTTTTTGTATGAATTATGGCTTTGCTTATGTACAAGTTGCTTTTTGGTCTGGGTGTATTCTATTTTTATTGGCTTTATTTCAAAATGTAAAATGAACAGGAAATATGAAGATATGAGATCTCAAGTATTGTTCACCTGAACTACTTTGAACTACTTTAAAACTTTATCTAGTTATTTATTTATTTTCCTTTTTATTTATTCCGGTTTTTTTTTTTTTTTTTAGACCTGTAAATGTATCTACTGTGTGGTCCTATTTTTCATTCTGTTCTCAAGCGCTCCTTTCATCAGGGGAAAGAATACAGTAAAAAGCCGTTTAGAATTTTTTCGCTCTGCGAAGTTTACACAAAAGCAACAATACAATATCATTACCCATTGTCAGCCGCGAGTGTCACGGATGAATTCGGGACGCTCCAAGTTTTAAGGAAGTCACGTTCGTCAAACCGCGAAATGCGCCAACTTATTATCTTCTGCAGGACCGCAAGCCCGAATAATGCGCTTGAAATTGAATTTCATGCTGAGTATCGTGCGCTTTTATGACGCCCAAACGTACATCAGGCTCTGGCGTGTTGGCCCAGGAGATAAACACAGAGGATAAATCACCACCGGCCCTTTCTGTACGTCTGCGAGTGCGCTAGTAAAATTGAACAATGGATCATTGGGCTCGTCTAATTCAGTTTACTGTTTATTTCCCCTGTGCTTCCACCCTCCACCTTGGAACATGTAATAAAGGCGTGATTTACTTTTTTTATGTTGAAGTTGAAATACATAATGACAAAAAAAATAAAATAAAAACTGATGCAGGATGTCACATGGTCCTGGATGCAGTTCCCCCCCCCACCCTAAAGATCTACCACTGTGACATGATCCGCTGTGATTGGTCACTCCCTATCCTCATTAGCATGATGAGACGAAGGCAAGGAAACAGTTTCCATCAGGTCACCCAACCTGGTTGAAAGGCCCACCACTGGGGGCTCCAAATGGAAGCTAAATGAGTCGGATCATTAGTGGAATCGGGTGTTTAAAAGCCAGACTGGAACGGAAGACTCCAGACCCCATGGCCATCCAGGACCGGGGTTAAGTAGGGAGGGAATTAAGAGAAAATAGAATTGTAATTGCATCTCTCCCTCTCCCAACAGGGTAGCAAGATGGCTGGCACTTTCATAACGGGTTCAGTGCTATATCACAATTAAGAAATGAATATGTTAAAAAGTAATGGGATTTTTTTGCCAGGATAGTTTTCTTGAGACAATCTTCCTTAAAAATAAAGTGTCTGAAGACCTTTTCGTGAGCATACAGTAATGGGGTAACTGACATTTGAGAGTGCCTAATTCTAGTGGACATGATTAATCGGAGAGCACAGATACATTTCACTGATAATGACAGACGGCCTTGTTTCCGGAATTTTCCATGTTCCCCAGTTATTGTGTCCCTCTTGCAATCAAGCTTTTACCAAGGCAAATCAAGATAACACTTGATGAATGAATGGTTCTTCATATGGTTTTTCAAGCTCGACATAGTACAGTACATTCGTAAGCACTACATAGATGTACATAAAAGTGTACAAGCATGCAGTGCTTATGCATTATATATGCCCTGTGTCACTTGGTATGTACACACTAAGGGCAATATAAACTTTTGTTAAGAAGAAACATGATACCAGTGAAGATGTATACAATTCAGATGATTTCAATACTGAATAAAGTTTTTCTTTTGTCTTGTTCCATTTTTAATGGTCATTTACCCAGGATTCGTACAATGAAGTCTCCTTTGATGAAGATGCTTTTCCCCCCCCCCACATTTTCTAATTCCTCGGTTGAGCAGAAGAAGCAGGGAAAAACCGGGGTCATCACTGTTTATTGCCCATCGGGCAGATTTCGGGAAGGCAAATCCTGATAGATGGTACAATCGTCGAGTGTAATACTGCGTATTGGACATTGGACGGCGGTAATTTCTGAAGCGCGAAAATTGACCCGAAGGAGAAGTGCACGGCGGCGAGCAGGGAAGGCGAACGGTCCGCGGTTTTTTCGGTGACAGGAACGAGGACGAGGCAGATCTCGTGTCTCAGCACTTCCTCGGACGGAGACAGGGGCCGGTTCGGACAGCTCTCCGATCTGTCGAGGAAATGGAACGAGAGAAAAAAAAAAAAACGCCGGCCTGCCCGGGCCCCTGTGACTGACTGGATGCCCTCCTCGTTCGGTTTGTTTCACGCCGTCATTCAGGGAGGTCCGGAATGCCCTGAACGGGTTACGACCCGGCCAGGTAGTAGACAGGAGTTTCGTATTCGTCACTGGATGCAGCTGGCCTCCCAAGAGACCGGGTCTCTCTCTTGCTCTTTCTTTCTCTCTCTCTCTTCCCCCTTCTCTCTCTCACACACTCTCTCTCTCTCTCTCTCTCTCTCTCTCTCTCTCTCTCTCTAACTCAATTGTACTTTATTTGCATGACAAGTAAACTTGTTTTGCAAAAACGTACACATTCTCTCTTTTAAAGACTCTAACCCTCTGCCAACAGACAGGCTCCAAGCCTGCAGTCACTTTCCGAAATGTTAATGTTACACACTCTGACAAGAGCGCAGCATAATTGGAGTCGACACCAGCCCTTGCTGAAACAGAATAATTGTTTATTCAAAGAATCTCGCTACATCCATCCAAGGCAGACTCGATATCCGAAGTAGCCAGGATCATGGTAGGGGCGATGTGGACCATGTGTGAGGGAGAGACTGCAGAAAGCCAACCAGAGGGCTCTTTCCAACCACTTATTTTTGCTTCCTTACTTCGCTTCCTCGTGTCCTTTCCTCAGTGCAAGCTCCACTAATTTGAGGATGCAAGGGAAGGAAGCTAGAAAAGGATGTGAGGAGGGAGGAATCGAGGAAATGTGTATTAGGCAAATTTAATGTCCCGGCTCTTGTCAGTGTCAGTTTGAAGCCACGTTAATTACAGACCTGGCAGAGGGGGAGAGGTGGATCACGTATACATCACACTTTCTGAAGTTATACATCCGCAAAAGGACGCACTCATGCTTCCTTGTGCAAGCACCCTTCAGGAGCCTCCTAGCTCCTTGGTCCTAGCTCCTTCAAGGAGCATCTAACGGGTTGGAATATCCTTCAAGATGGCTTCTGGGTCATTCGAGGACAGAGGAGAAAAGGACGGATGAAATAAGTGATAAGAGCCAATTGCTCATGAAATAGGGATACAGGTGCTCCCCATTACCAGGAGACAATAGAATGACAAGGGCTCAAATCACAGACCTCAAGGTCTGAGAACTGCTGGGTTTCCATCCTATCTTTACCTGAGTGTGAAGACCATCTCGCCAATCAGTAGCACTAATTGTTTGGTTAATTACCTGGATTTGGGGCGGCCTGTAGCATAGTGGTTAAGGTAAATGACTGGGACCCACAAGGTCGGTGGTTCTAATCCCGGCGTAGCTACAATAAGATCCGCACAGCCTTTGGGCCCTTGAGCAAGGCCCTTAACCCTGCATTGCTCCAGGGGAGGATTGTCTCCTGCTTAGTCTAATCAACTGTATGTCTGCCAAATTCCATTAATGTAATGTAATGTAATGATTACCAGACTGCTGGTCTCGATGGAGACTAGCACTCACCTGCTGACAGACGTGAGTAAGAGTTAAGTTAAAAGACTTGTAGAAGGCTGCGTGTTTGTCACAGAAAAATATTGGCAAAAAATCACAGAATCCATAGCACCCGTGACAAAAACCCAGCCATAGGGATATGTGCAGCTCAAAAGCTTTTCGTTTCCTGTGGAAGAACCTCCTCGCAGGAAGATCAGAACGTGTCAACAGCATGCAGGCAGTGCTGTAAGGAAGACTTTGTGTCTCGTGGGCTCGGAGTGACAGGTGTCCAAAACTGAAGAATAAAGCAAAGGGAACATTGTCACGGCCCGTACAGAATGTGATTCTGAATGTGAAATTTAACAAAGCCAATGAGCCTGAATTTCTTCCTGAAACCTCAAAAGACATCATCCTCATTATCTCTACAAAAAAACCTATTAGTACGACATGTCCTTTAGGACAACGAGACTTCCCTTTAGAAACACTGTCACGCTCCCGAAAGGTTGGGAAGAAAAGGAAAACTTTTCTAAAAAAGTAGCTAAAGGAAACCTTGCACAGCACGTTCAGTGATATTCAGAAACTACATTACTTTTCTATTATTAGCTTCTGTTTCTACAGACTCGGCATAATCTGATCCCAGGGAGATGACATGTAGGCAGATACCATGAGAGACACATTATTATTATTATTATTATTATTATTAATATTATTATATTCTCGATAACATGATAGCTAAAGACATTAAAATGAAAAGAAAACATTAAAATAACAGACGTCTTTTCGTGATGGTCGAGTGGTGAGACCGTTGGTGTGAAACCGTTGTCAATTCATATTTATAACGTTTACTAGCGATAGTACACCGTGCATTAACACTATTCTAGTTGAACTTCCTAAATCCCACTTACATTTTTCTAGCACGTCAGCCCGCACTCAACCAATCGTGTTATTCGCTAGAACTGGAGCAGTCTCTTAACCCTGTGAGTGTATAACACACACACACACACACACGTGCATTTAATAATAATAACTAGAGAAAAGACACAGTACTACCCAAAAGCTGAGAATCAGTATGAAATGCTGACACATTTTGATGTATAATATCTGTAGTTTCAAAATTGAGCGAGTAATGGCAGTTTAAAAAAAGTGTCAAATTTTAAATCCAACTGTCACCACTCTAGAAACTGAACATTCCGTCATTCATTCCTATGGGACCTTTTTTTCCCTGGAAAACCTTAAATATCTTGGAAATCTTTGGGAATATTGAGAAGCTATGAACAAGCACAGCATTCGGGACCAGGCTGGACATTGTCCTGTTTGTTTGGTGTTGATATCTCTAAAACTGTGGGAGTATGCCAACAAAAAATGGCGGAATGAATAAAACTTTCCGATAACAGTAGTGCGTTGCTTCGCAATCACACAAATAATAATAATAACTGAACATAACCCTGAAAAAGGCAGACTAAAGGCCCATTGAATTCATCACATTCATCCCAGTGAAGGAGACTTGTACATAAGACAATAACTTGTTTTGTTCCTCGTGTTACTATCCGTGGCGGTCCTGCGAATGAAAGCTGAGGAATAGCACATAATTAATTTAAGAGCCATTTGGGGTTGCTAAGAAGTCTTAAGAAGTAAATTATGTAACTGCAGCGAGTCAAAGCATTTTTGTTCGCGAGCTCTCTTTAGTGATTTTGCTCTTTTCACATGAGGAGATAGAAGTGGGGGTTATATTTATTATGTGATGTATTTATTAAAATCCCAATGTTTAGGACACACACAATGGACCAACAGCGTTTAGCAGTTTGAAAGTGGTGGTAGCTTCACAGTCGCATGACAGCCGCTTAAAACATTTATGAAGATCTCAAGGCTGTGTGTCTCAGTCCAGGTTCTTTGATTACTGCTGTAAGGTCCACCAACACTTTTTATTTGAAGGTTCCAGTCAATAACATAAAGATCTTGTATGCGTTCACTT